>NC_140477.1:5930000-6065000 GCF_051167445.1 Perissodus microlepis
ATTAACCAGCCTGTATTTGAAATGATCTTTTTCATAGTTTAAACTCTTTCATAGTCCTCTCAACCTCTGCAAAAAAAAAAAAAAAAAAAAAAAAAGCACCTTCTTTCTTTTGTATCTGCACTGCAGGAACTAGGGATACTTCCAAAGCCCTGTTTCTGGGGTTTGTTTTACTAGTACTTCAGGATGGCGCAGGCTTTGAGTGACAGTAGGATGCACTGCTGTAAACGCAACCAGGATCTGAAAGTCCAGGCTTAATTAAGCCTATATGGAGGAAATACAATGTGGTTTTTGACTCATTAAAAGGAAAACATTTCCCTTGTGTGTTATCTCACTTTGTGACCTTGACGAACCACACAGAGAGAAGTCATGTAGGGAAAAAAATGAATAACCTAAAACAGACCTACAAGAAAATAAACGACCACACTGATTAGTGTGGCAGCTTTGCTATTCTGTCTGTGCAACATGTAGTGTAACAGCATAATAGCAGGTTCATACATATTGAATTCCAGTTCCCTTGGTCTCTAGTTATCCTTTGTGTCCCTGTTCCTCATCTCTCCCTTTATCTGAAAAATATGCAACATTTCCCCTCACTAGCTTCTGTAGCTCAGAGGACAACGTCTATTAAAAAGTAGATGTCAGCATTACAACATGATAACAGAGGCAGGATTCCTGCGCAGGCCGATGCTAAATATTCTACCTTTTCAGCAGGCACGCCTGATAGGTTGGACAGGGAGGTACACAGGTCAGAAATGTAGCCCACTTTCGGCACAGTTAGTTTGTACTGAGGGGAAAAAAAACAAAAACATGATTACTGCCTGCTGTTCATACATGAAATGGCATGATACTGCTTACAGTAGTAATTTTTTTCCTCTCTGTGCTCAGCTTGTTACCTGTGTGGGTTTGGCCAGAGGGTCCAGTCTGACTAAATAAACTTCTAGTGTCCGTTCCTTCTTCATGGGCAGTGGCAGGGTCAAGTAGCAGAAAGGATCAAAGGTCACAGAGACCTTCGAGCACACAGGACACACCAGAGTCGACTTGAAAAGACCGTGGAAGATGTCCACAATAATGGAGTCATTTCTCTTAATGTGGTTCTCCCACGCCTCCTCTGCCACAACCTGGCATAAAAAACAAAAACAAAAAACAGGTATACACAAAAATTTAATAAAATGTAACTAAATAAATAAAATAAATCTTTTTTTTTTTCTTTTTTTTTTTACTTTTATCAATCCATTCATGAACCGCTGGTCTCACCTTATCAGGCCGACCATTTGCATCCTTGAGCTGAATGTAGGGCTTCTTTCTGATGCGGTTCAAGTCCTCATGTAGGCCATCCAAAAGGAAAGCCAGAAGCTCATGAGAGTCCTGCTGCTGGTAGCCTGAGAACTGGGGAGCAAAGCGGCCCACCTGGGTCTAGATGAGTGGGGGGGGGAGAAAAAAAAAAAAACATACTTTTTGGAAAAAACACATGGGTAGAGGAGCAAAATCAAGTCGGCCTCATCATAATACATCACACTGAGTAACCGGTTTCTTTCAAAATAATATAAGATGTCCATGTTCTCTATTCTGTAGCCCATAGGTCTTAAACAGAAATGGTTTTAACCTTTATACGCTCAGCAGTAAGATTAAGACTAGCTGTTGCAATTAGCTAATAAAAATATGAAAAAGGCATAGTTAAAAACACCAACATTTTATCACTATTAAATCAACATTCCCAGAAGCAATTTCAAATACCTTTAACTTCATACAAAGTGCTGTTTCTATTTTGCTTGTAGATTAATTACTTCATCTGAGTGAGAAAAATCTAGTCTGTTTTGGGCCTGAACAAGTGCATTAAAGTCAGGGTTAGTGTATATGTATGGGCAGAAATCTGTGCCATCAGAAACTGAATTTGAATAAGTTAAATTTGAATTTGAATTGCTCAGACTGAATCTGAATTGTAACTTGAATAAATGCTTTTGAAAACTGAATTTGAATTAGTCTAATTTGAAATTGAATTTATGGTTTGAAAATGATCATCACTAAATTAAAATTTATATTTTGAAAATGAATTGATTTGCTTTGAAACTGCATTTTATCCTTTAAAAATTCAGCTCTCGAATAATTTCAGTTTCACTTCTCACCATTCAGTTTCAGTTCTACAATTCAATTTCAGTTCCAAAATGCAGTTTTTTGGAACTTACATCCGGTTCCGGTTCAAGCGCAGATTAATAGAACTACGTTTTACTGGCGGACCGAAAGTGTTACTGACGGGAATCTACAGCATCTTGAGCTAAATTAAGACTTCTGAAGTCATTCATCATGTCGAATCACCAGCGGATGAACTCTCAGGTTGGTAATAAATGTATTACATGTATAAGAACAAGCGTCATGTTAACAAATGATAGCCGTAAGGTAACTTTTATGCTTATTGTAGCTCCTAGCTAAAAACGCTAATTTAGCGTAGTTTGCCCTGAATTCAGCTTTGACAAACAAATATGATCGACTGTTTCTAGTAGAATTCCAAACTTGTCATCTTGTACCCTCTCAGAGCTCTGTATGCTTGCAGAGACCCCTACAGTAGGGAAACATGCAAAACGGTGTCCAAACCTTTGTATTTTAGCTTTATTTATGTCTTACACAGCATCCCAACTCTTTAGCTAACTTAATAACTTTAGCTAAAGTGAATAGTTAGTCTAATTCATTAGTGCAGCATTACTGGATCACCTCTATTTGAAGTGATATAATATGATATACAACTATCACTGAAACAGCAAACTTTGTAAATAAGCAAACAACACTTCTCATTCTCTAAACGTTTGGCCACAGCTGTAGATTACACTATCAGTGCTTGTTCACTCTTGACAATTATAACATTTCTAAATTTACTTTGTGCATTTACAGGTAAACAATATCTAATATTTTATCTAAATGACTGCTTTGTCTTTGAAAAGGGTGAAGAGCCTGAGGCCGGTGACAGTCCAGTTCTACTCTAAGTACATCCTTACAGTGGCTCACAGGACAAGGCCACATTCCTGTCCTGCCAGAAGAGAAGAGAAACTTCAGAGTCTTCATGCAGTTCAACCACACCTGTCATATGGAATATGACAGGTGTCTCAAACTCCAGTCCTCAAGGGCCAGTGTCATGCAACTTTTCCATGCCCTCGAGGACTGGAGTTTGAGACCCCTGCCGTATGGTGTTCATGCTGTTTTCTACCCCACAGTTACAGCATGTCTGACTGCCTGTTCAGCATATGCAAAAATATATGAGTTTAAGCATGTGATGACTAAGGCCTTCCATTATGGTGTTTGTCATCACATGTCACAGACATCTGGATGATCATTTGGAATAAACTGAAAACTAAAAACTTGTTACTTCATCTTATCTTTATTATTATTATTGTTGTTCTTATTTTACATTGTTAGGCATTAGGATTATTTGTAGTAGTCCTTTCCAACTTCTTTCCCTCTTCCATGTTACTGTGGCAGGAAATCCAAAGTGCCATTAAAACCAGGAGAGGTTCTTATATTTCAGAAGAAGGGATTAATTCAAAAGAAATGACCTCAATGCCATATTTTATTTAGGAACCCTAGAGAGCACTTTGCAAAATAACACATTCTTATAATTTCACCCTCAGATGAGCCAAGCTACGACTGTCAGGGAAGGTGATGTAGGTACAGAGCATATGAGAGTGGTTAAGTTAATGTCTCTTGTCTAGATGAAGGCACAAGAGGGATCAATGGCAAGGCGTAGAGATTCAGTATCTTCAGTCTTCAGTGGACACTCCATTTCTGGCACAAAACACCTGTAAAAGATGGTCGATTTAGGAGATGACCCAACAACTTCAGCCTGTCAAACATATTAATGGAGCAGTATGTTTAAAAAAAAAAAAAAAATCTAATTAAGCATGCACTCAGTACCCTAAGAATTATTATGGTAGTTAAACACAGTGATAGTTGTATATCACATTATATCACTTCAAACAGAGGTGATCCAGTAATGCTGCACTAATGAATTAGACTAACTATTCACTTTAGCTAAAGTTATTAAGTTAGCTAAAGAGTTGGGATGCTGTGTAAGACATAAATAAAGCTAAAATACAAAGGTTTGGACACTGTTTTGCATGTTTCCCTACTGTAGTCTCTGCAAGCATACAGAGGGGGTACTCTGAGAGGGTACAAGATGACAAGTTTGGAATTCTACTAGAAACAGTCGATCATATTTGTTTGTCAAATCTGAATTCAGGGCAAACTACGCTAAATTAGCGTTTTTAGCTAGGAGCTACAATAAGCATAAAAGTTACCTTACGGCTATCATTTGTTAACATGACGCTTGTTCTTATACATGTAATACATTTATTACCAACCTGAGAGTTTATCCGCTGGTCATTCGACATGACGAATGACTTCTGAAGTCTTAATTCAGCTCAAGACGCTGTAGATTCCCATCAGTAACACTTTCGGTCCGCTAGTAAAACGTAGTTCTATTAATCTGAGCTTGAACCGGAACCGGATGTAAGTTCCAAAAAACTGAATTTTGGAACTGAAATTGAATTGTAGAACTGAAACTGAATGGTGAGAAGTGAAACTGAAATTATTCGAGAGCTGAATTTTTAAAGGATAAAATGCAGTTTCAAAGCAAATCAATTCATTTTCAAAATATAAAATTAAATTTCAATTTAGTGATGATCATTTTCAAACCATAAATTCAATTTCAAATTAGACTAATTCAAATTCAGTTTTCAAAAGCATTTATTCAAGTCACAATTCAGATTCAATCTGAGCAATTCAAATTCAAATTGAACTTATTCAAATTCAGTGTCTGATGGCACAGATTTCTGCCCATATATATGAGGGCTAAATGTGACAGTCACTAACTGAGGAGCTGTACCTGGATGTTAAACTTCGTCAAATTTCAATTTCGATAAACTTCGATTCAAAGAGAACTTACATCTTTGAGCATGTCTCCTTATCTGTGGAAAGTCTGCGACTCTGATGAAGTTATTAAAACTGTTTATACTAGAAAACTATTTTAAATAACAACAACAACATGGTTCATTTTCAGCACTGGCTTACACAACAGCTCCTGGTGTTTAACACAATGCAGAAGTACCACTTTCAATCACTTTAACTTAAATCTGACATTTGTCCTTGTGAAATTTCGACAGTGAATAAATCCCTCCCTGTCTGTCTCTTTCACTGAGTGCACTGCTGCCAGCTCAAAGTCTTTCGTTATCTCACTTACAAACATAATAACTCGGTTGTGTTGCAGACAGCTCTCATCCAGAACCAAGGAGAAAAACTCTAAATTGTCTGCTGTGATTTCAACTGAAGTTCAAGGTTTCCTACAGTCTTTGATCCATCTTGTCACAATTCACCTGGAAAGGGGCACATTCTCAAATACTTCTTTTTCTCAGAGAGTACATCAACTCAATTGTTTGTTCCCACTCTGCATTACTCAAATTCTTGTATTTCTCAATCCAAATTGCAGTAAATAGATGAATGTGTTGTTTAAAATTCTTCACTCTGGATCAATATTTTTAATTGTTAGTTGACAGCTTCCAGGCTAGCAAACTCAAATCTTTCATAGACATTGATCGACATTCACATTTGCTTACTTGCACTATCACAATTTCAGGATAAACACACTCACCTTAATAAAACACTCAAATTAAAGTGCAAGTGACAAATTTTCATTTCCCACAAACTACAAAAACAAAAAAACAACAACAAACACACAAAATAAGCTATTCTCTTATGGGGAATATTTGGTGGCTAAAAGAGAGAAAAATGATTTATAACTATGTTTTAATGTCCCATCGACCTCACAGGACCTACCAATGGACTGGATGTGGCCGGCGGCCATACAATGTCCATGACTGTTTATGCATTTCATTGAGGAGTGCCATCATGAGATTATTAGCTCCTACAGATTGATGCAAGCCTCCAACATCGATCAAAAATAGTTTTTTAACATATGTGAAGATTCAAAGATGAAGGTTCCTTCACACATTTAATATATTTTTTCCAAGGAATTACCTTGAAAGGCCTCGGGGTGACGTAGCTGTATTTGCCTGACCACAGCTGTTTAATAAGCTCCGCGTAGGCTCTGGCAATCTCCCCCTTCATGCCCAGTGGATTGTCCTCATTCAGCTCATCTGTGTACTTGTCTTTGAGGAAGTACTCCGTCAGCGGACAGGTATTGCTTAAACACTAAAATGCAAAAACAGGAGAGAAAAATATCTTTCAAATTAACTGGATTTTTTTTTTTAAAGTTTTCTCTGTAGAATTTTGCGTAAACATTGGCGTGCTAATTAGCATAGTTCCAGACTCTAAAGCAGTGGTTCTTAACCTGGGTTCGATCGAACCCTAGGGGTTCTGTGAGTCGGTCTCAGGGGTTCGGCAGAGCCTCCACCGTGACATGCACGGCTCATTTTGTGCACCAATAAAAAAAACATATCTATGTCTTGAATTTGAAAAAAAAAATCATATTTTATTTTTCACTAAAGAGGGGTTCAGTGAATGCGCATATGAAACTGGTGGGGTTCGGTACCTCCAACAAGGTTAAGAACCACTGCTCTAAAGATCTCCATGAAAATATTACCTGCACAGCAGAGTTCATGAAACAGGTGTTGCCCAGGTTTGAGAGTCCACACAAGCCTGAGCGCTCGCTCTGCCTGCTCTGGTCCGAGTAGTCATAACTGTTGCTGTAAGGGTGGTAGGATGGTAGACTATAGCTCGAATTCTTCACACTGTACAATCAACATACAGACATTGAGAGATTAAACAGGGTCGTTTGTGGAAAGTCATGAACACTGACGAACAGAGAAATCTAATACTTACAGACAACATCTATACTAAATCAAATTAAAGTTTTTAACAAACAACAAAACTTTACAAAGACTAGAAGGTATACAGCTTCACTATTTCACCCCCTCTCTTTACAGCTTCCTAGACAATTATTAAGAGCCTTAAGACAGGCCTGCCCAGCTGCAGCAATCAGCAGACCTCTGGGAGCTCGATAAAGCAGCGTTGGCCGTTTCTGGCTCCCACTGGTCAAGGGAAACTGCTGCGATGGTGGTGGAGGCAGTTGCCTCGCAGTTCAACACTCGGTGGTCCACCCTCCTGCCATCCAGCTCCACCGCCTCAGGCCTCAGGCACCACCAGCAACACAGGAGCATGACATCTCAGCCCCACCCCAGCCCTTGATGGCCTGCATGTCCGCACAAAACTAGACAGCCAGCAGCTTCGATGGGGTTTTCTTGGGTCCCTTGTATGAAAAGTTTGGGTATCTGAGATCAGAAAGGACAGTCCGGCTCCAGTTTTGACTGTTGAGTCTTAGTCTTAACTCAGCTCAAGCCAATCCAGCTCCAGAAGCAGTTTGAATAGTCCAGGTGAAGTTTAGGCCTGAATCTGATTCCAAGTCCAGCACAGGCCAACCTTTAAAACTGTACAATTCAATGCACACGAAAACACACATTCTGGTCTGTCTTAGAGTTAACTGGTCAGCTCCCCTCTCCTCATTTCTCCCAGTCTTCTTGTTCGGGCTCAATCGCCTGTCATCTCGTTATCCTCTCTGCTTCAATTCGTTTCCCCCCCGTCCTATGCCGTCCTGTCCTCTGCTTCTCCCTCTGGCCTGCCTGCTGCTCTCTGCTGCTCTACGGCTACCAGCAGATATTTATAGCAGCAGCAACAGCAGCAGCAGCAAGGATGCTCAAGACTGCTGCTGCTGGAGGTAGAGGTGCACAGAGAAAGAGGGAGGGCGGGAGAAGCAAAGAGAATGGGGGGGAGGGGCGGACAGTACAAGGGGGGAGAGGATGACAGAAGAGAAATGAGATGGGGATGGAGGAAGCAGCTGATCCACTGCATCCAGCTGAGGCTGCAGTATTCACAGGACCAACTCACTTTTACAGAGAGGAGTCGAGACATACATACAAAGACACATTAACACAATCATGCCAGCACGTAATTTATCCCATTTTCTCACACTAGCATGCATATATCACTGTTCTCCCTTTACTCTGCACACTAGCACACAAATTCCTGCTCTTTTTTTCCTTCTTTTGCTGGTAAAACACAACCTCTGACACTCTGGACTAAGTAAATCACACTTTGACACACCCTTCTTTCATCCTCTTTAATATGTCATGGCTGTCTCCATGAGAGGTTTGAAAGGGGATGATCTAAATAAATAAACTCCAACCCAGAGAAAGAAGTGTTTTTTTTTAATCATCAGGGGCAGTATGTGTGTACAGGCAGGCGATGAGAAGGTGAGAAGTGGGAACAGATGAAACGTATTCTGAAGGTCACTCAGACTGCAGAACATGTGCATCGCAATGAGCTCGGAGGAAAGGAGAGGTAAAGGGATCAAAAGACACAGAGGGAGAGAGTGAGTGTGTGAGAGGAGCAGAGACTGGCTGCCAGAATCAGGGGACGCTACCTCGCAGGACGGTGACACTTAATGCAGTTGCAGAGCATCACTTGCTGAGGCTAAACCGACCAGGCCGAAACCACAGAATCAAAAAGACAAGGGTTATGTAATATGGGAACACTTCATATGAAAGGGGAAAAATTAATTTAAAAAAAAAAAAAAAAAAAATCCCTATGTATAATTCAGAGGAAAAAAAATGACAGCGCTGCTACCAGAGTGAATCAGGGACAGGAGAGCTGCTGAGAGTAAAGATCCAATTTCCCCAAGTCACCCACCCTGTGCATTCAACAATCCATCGACTGTGCAGAAAAAGATGCATCGGCTGTGGCAAAAATGTGCAACTATGCTTCAAGTACAAGTCAGACGTGCGAGCTGAAAAAATGTCTGAGAAAGTATTTTATTGTGATACTTTTACGAATTCAAAGAAAGGCTCAGTTGATTTTAACACCTTCATTCTTTGTCAATATTGATTTTTAAGGTGGCCAAGCCTGTGACTACCATTTCTGCATTTCAACAGCACTGAGAAATGTGATGCACAATGTCTATTATCTACCACGCGCAGGCACACACACGCACACACACACTCCAGCATGCAGTAAATCACACGCATTACATGAAGGGAGGGAACAGTGAACAGTGTCCACTGGACAGCAAAGGCAGTAAGCTCCACCCACAGAGTGTATGTGTATCTTTTGGACATGGCTGAGAGAGCCTCTGGGTCAAACAATACACAACAAACAATATATTTAGGCAAGAGTTCAATATTCTCAACACGTAGGCTAGCAGTAGAGCTGCATGACTGGGCATAAACTGAATTTCTTTTTGGAGAGTACTGCATTCATTTGTTGCATTTTACACTGGGACACAAAGAAAACAAGACTATAATTTTCCATTGTGTCAAAAGCACAGAAACTGCTTTCTGTTAAACTGCCTTACACAAAAAAAGCCTTAAGAGGGCAGTATATGCTGGAATTTAAATTTAGGGTACAAGGCTAGTCTAAATGTAAGAAACTGCTCTGTTTGGCTAACATTAGCACAGCTAATCATTCAGTTGCAGGTTGGCTTGAATGGGTATGACAAGACAATGCTCCTGGCATGTGAAGGGTGGAGTGCGGGTCCAGGGATTTGGGAGGTGTTGGGACTGCAATACAACACTGATTGAAAGCTTAAGCTAATTATTCTACAGCCACCAGGCAGTAGTACCCTGTAGCTGTAGCATAATCAGCTTAACATAGTAGTATTTCTGGCGCCATTTCCCAGGTTAGCTACAATGGCATTGCAAACTGACTTATTTTATTTATTTATTTTGATTTATTTTTTTAACTAAATGCAGAAAGGAAGATCCAAAGTTATGAAAAAGCAGATTCCACCCAAATTCAATTGCCTGTTGAGTCAGACAGTCTTTGGCAACTGCGGTCTATGCTTCAGGAAATGAAGACTGATGAAATGAGCAGTCATGTCAGTTTTAGCAAACAAATGCAAAGATTCTGTCCAAGTCTCTGTGAAGTTTGTGGATATGGGCATAGTTTTAATAAGAGGCCACATGCAGACTCCCCTCAGGACTATCAGCCACAAAGAGGCTGCAGGTATTAGAAAGACATTTAAAATAGGAGGTCTAGTCTGCATTACAGATTTATGAATCTTATCAATCACTGAACCCTAGAGTCAGTTATTCCTACTGGAAACTTTATGGTCTTGTACATTATGCGGGAACAGGAGAAAAATCCTCTGACATTACCAGCTAATCTACTAGGAACATGAATTTGAAAGTAACTGACTGACAGCATGCTGTCGTGTTGTATTTAAACAAATGTTCAAGGTTTAAGTTTTTAAATTTCCTGAAAGACATATTTAGATGTAGTCTGGTGTTAAATCAAATAACATACAGAAGCAAAACCTCATGGAATGTTGCTAGATGAAATAACCACCATATTAGCCCAAATCATGCAACCACAGCTAGCCAGTGCCATCATCAATTGGAAAATAGATTTGCAAATTTGAGTAATATAATCAGAAGCTGAGTAAGGCACCCAGAGTTTTGTTGTTAATAGAAAGAGAGTCTACTGTCACTGAAGAAATCCTAAGAGATCAGTCCAACGCAAGCGCCCTTCCCCCCTCCCTTCTATCAGCTCTTACAGCTGAAAATGCATCATCAGGAGATTTAGAACACCCAAATTACAACCAGAGATAGACCTTTACAAAACAGAGTTAGATGAATTTCATAGTGAGAAGCTACAAACAGCTTCAGTAATGGAATTATGGAATGAGTCTAAATAGAACTGATAAAAGAGTCAAGAAAAAGTTTACATACTTAAGTTAAAAGCAACAAATTTTTAAGCCAATTCATTCCAGCATTCTGGCAACTTCAGCGTGAAGTTCTGTCCTGAACTCCAGGCTGCACATCAGGTTCCATCTCTGGCTGTTTCCATCCAAACCCACCCCTCTGCTATTCAACCCACAACTATGCCTTACTTCCTGCTGTTGAAGCTGCTGTTATGATTGTTTGTGAGAGATGAAGGCGAGATCTTTGGCAAAGCAGAGAGATTGGAAGCACCAGATGACCTTCAAAAGATAAAGAATAGATCATGAATTAGAGTGGAAAATAAGGAGCTGTTCCAGAAAGCTGAGTGCCGATCAAATTAAACAGCGATGAAACAAAATAAACGGAGTGATATGTCAGCAACAAAAGGTCGAGCAAAAAAAGAAGGAAACTCAGGCAAAGTCACAAGGGGAGGAAATCTTTGACGATGATGCAGCGCTGCAGTGATGTAGCAGGGAAACTTTAAAACCAATACACTTTTAATTCTGCAGGTTTTCCAGAGTGGAAGATAATGGCAAGATCGATGGGGGAGATCCCCACAGCAGGAAATCTGATGTGGTGTCACATCACATTACTGTTTTTCTTCAAACTGACTACATACAAGTTATCTGCCATTCAATAATACTTTGCTTACGTGTAGCTTTTAGTAAAGCGACAGTATTGTTAGAGTACAAAGTAGGAATCTGATTCCATTACTGTGGTACAACTCATTAGAGCCAAAGAAATGTAAGCCAGGCAGTGTGTCATTCACTCACTTGGGTGCCGTGGAGCCTCGGGGCCATGTGCCATCCTCGCTCTTCTGCTCTATTACGAGAACCTGCGGGAGAAGGCAGAAAGAAAAGAGGGATCCATCTGCTTCCACTACTTTAAACACACCAGACATTTGAAATTCTACTCTGTGTCCAAGTGTTATTGGCTTGCTTTATCCGAATTTATCTTCCCAACAAGTCAAAGATCCCCGATTTGATCTCACACAAATCCCTTTAGCGTCATTCTGAGTAAAATTCTCCCCAATGGAATACGTGGAGCTACCCCTGTGGTGAATCCTTGTGACAAAGCATTGGCTGAAAGTAGCTATTATATTTTATATGTGACAGCTTTAGAATCCATTTGTGGCAGCAGGGTGGAGTACTGGTGTGTAAGGTCATGACTATGCAGAAGAAGGCACACCCACACTTTAGAAAAAAGCAAAAGATATTGTAGACAAGGTGCCTCTAAATATGTAGAGAAATGTCACCAGGTTTGTCCCACAGACGGACTTCCAACCTTGGCGTCATGACCCAAGTTGTCAACGGAGGTCCTTGTTTTGTTCTGCAGCGTTGATGAGTTTACTGTAGCAACAAATAAAGCAGTTCTTCACTTGGTGCAGGTTTTAATTAAAGAGGCCTTCAAAAACAGCAGAACAGTGACTGCTGTTGCCAGATTCAATCCAGGACAAGGGGACTGGAGGGCATCTGGCCACCCAGCACACTAGATTCTTCAGAGTGGGCAGAATGGTCCACCACACCGAAGGGACATGGTAGAAAAGACTTGAAGGAATTGACTTGGTAGACAGAGCTTTCAAAATAACTGGTGACATGACTGCAGATAACATCACTTTTATATAAAAACTGTCTCCAAGCATACTCTTATTATACCCGTCCAGCCTCTCCAAGTCCTGCCTAACAGTGGGAAACACATTAACCCAGTAATGGGTTAATGTGATTGTAGCAGCAGCAGGTAAGTGGGACAACCCAGTGATGTGGAGCCTGCTGAGTCACTGCAGCCACGTGTTTAAATTAATAAATATGTAAAATCCGCAGTCAGTTTGATGTCAGGTTCTATGCGCGAAAATTCTAGTTCATGAGCCGGCCTCAAACTAGCTTTACTATAAGGTCTTTAAAGTTGAATATTAATTTCAGGAGTTCAAGTGTTCTAACTTACAGGCCTTTTTCTTGCAACAGCTAGAAAAAGGCTAAACAACACAATCTTGTGGTTTTCCATTATCTGCAATAGCTGTTTATTTTAATTTTAGATAGGAGGAGCAGAGACAAAAAGAATGGATGGATCAACAAAAATAACCTCTTGGATGCAGATTCCAAGTAGATCAAGAAAAGACAAGTTTTCTGATATGACCTGAAAAAGTACTCGTATCTGCCAAACAATACGAGGGAAACCATATCCAACGGAAATAAAACATCTTTTACTGAGCTCAGGAATGACGGTCTATAGAGCAAGCCATATTCTTACACATCTGACAATTTTCTGAAATATCTTGCCTCTCTTGAGAAAAAGGAACCCTCCAGATCCAAATTCTTCTCACATAGTGAGAATTTGAGAGAAGAGTGGAAAAGTTCAAACCTGTCCTTGGTAGAGGCCGGCATCTTGGATGGTGCTGTCAGGTTTGTTGAGAGGCTCAAAGGTGTTGCTCATGTACCTGTTCCACAGCCTGGTCTCCTTCTCATCAGGGATGCTGAACAGCTTCCTCATTTCCTTCTCAATCATATCTACAAACATATTAGCAAAAAGATGCAGTTAACACTGTGCTGTTTAAAAAAAAAAAAAAAAAAGGCATGACACTCATGTGCACAAACAAAATGTGAAATAAAACAACCATACAAAAAAAAAAAAACAACTCCATCATCTACATCAATAGAATAAAGTAAATATTTACTTGGACACAGTTATTCAAAAACAACATGAGCAGAGTGTTAAGTTCATGTGTTTGAATGCACGCAGGAGGTGATTCTAATATCTGAAATCCCAAGGGTATATTTAGATCTATGTTGTATATCATTTGTGCTTCCAAGAATGCTTTCCTGGCTCAGAATGAGAATTAGTGGGGTGACCATGCACATAAACACAATTCTGTATTTCTAATCTTCGCACTTTACTGTTATCTAACTCGATAAACAAAAATGTCAATCACGCTTGAGTAAATAATTTTGAAAACACATAAAATTTATTCCATTTCCATTTTATTTTCTTTAGCTCTGGCTGGGGGGCACAGCCTGCTGAATTATAAACAACAACAGAAACAAAACAACAGTTTTTACTTCATGTTTCAATGCAAGGATACAATAGCTAGTATCCATACACTGGCAAACAATATGGCATTTACTAGCGTGTATCTGTTGTGTCACAACTGCATAATACTTACAAAAAACAAACAACAACAAAAACAAAAAAAACACTTAGTTTTATGTACGAGATTTCTTTGTTTCCCCTGCAGCAAAAAGGGGAAATAAATCATCATGTGGCAACAATAGTTGGAAAAACTATTAATTTAAACACAAATACCGCAAACAGTAAATGTATTTATATATAATTAGTGTGAAATGTGAACTGAGATCCAAGGAACTCTTGAACTCTGTGGAAACCAGTGCTTACTACTGCTTAGGCAGTGCCTACCTATTGTGTCAGCTTTACTGAAGCGTTTGGTGATCACATTGTCCATATTGCTGTCTTCACAGAGCTTCAGCTCGGTCAGGTACACTTCTACCTTGCAGTGCTTCACAAACATACCCTGTTCAACCACCTGCAAAAAGAGGATGATTATCAATTTACTGCTTTAAACCATGATTATCTAATGTTAAATTACTACGCAAAGAATGAGGGACACGGGCCTAATTCATGAGTAACCCTGTATGGTTTTGGGCTGTCCCACACAAAAAGATCAATGTGAAAGAACCATGTAGATAACTCAGAAATGATTGCCTTAGAGAAGTCTAACGTTTGCACTTACAACGGCCTTGCAAGGAAAAATACCCTGGAACACAAAATTTAACTGTGTAAAAATCTCACAATCTGACCGTCCACTAATCAGCCAACAGGAATGTAGCACTACATTACACCACAGACAACAGTAACAAGTCAGGCTGAACAGACAGAAGTAAAACATGAAAAACTAAATGTTTAAGATTCCAACATAGATGCAAGTTTGGCTGAGTCATGCCAGCAGAAGCCTTTGACTGTATGATGTTTGTCCAATTATTATCATGGCTGAGCTTACCTTTGACAGAAGTTTAGGCACCCAAAAAGAAACCGTGACACCAAGCTGGCAAAAATAATCATGATGCAACCCTTATCTCATGTTTATCAAATTCCTGCAAGACTGAAAGCAAACTCCTAAGTTTAACGTGCTAGAAAATGCTTAACAAAATGGATAACAAAGCACACTAAGTTCTGCTGCGCTGATCTCTACTCATCTGGAGTCCTGATACTTCACAGTCAGAGTGAAGTGCCTAAATTAGCAGCACCTCGTGGAAACAGCCGAGGGGTCCCAGCCTATTTATTTCACCCCTGAGCCCCTCCAGCACACAGACACTCACGCTACTAAACTGCAAAAGTCCTTCACACACAGCTTAGATTCTCTCAGCACCACAACCCTCCCCTACTCAAGGCTCTCGGTGGGCTAGTACACCTCAGCGCACAACCCATCTGTGAGCTCAGTCAACGTCCAACTCACCACCAAGCTCTGACACATTTTCTCAAATCAAAGCCGAGCCAAAACCATTTAGGCCACCCACGCCACTTCTCCTATACTGGTTTGCCTCTCCTCGCACTCCTTTGAAAAGCTTACGCGCTGCTTCTCTTAGTGTGACCTCAGCTGGCATTCCTCCGCTTGGAAAACAAGGACGCAGGAGCTCTCCACCATTGTTGGCAATCAAACCACAAGTGGAAAGCGGAAGGAGCCACAGTGTCACACCAATGACTACAATCCTACAGTTCCCCCCAGCATACCCCCCACCCTCAAGTTGACAATATAGAAACAACAGGGTAAAAAGAAGAAGAAAACCTCCTTCATGTTGTGTCTCGCAGATCGCTCCATGTAGCTTTTCAGTCATCCAGAACGTTGCCTGAAAATAGAAACCTTGCAGCTACCCGATACACCACATGACATACATGGCAAAAGAGGAGGGTCAATGTAGGGGAGGAGGGGGGGGGGGGGGGGGGGGGGGGGGGGGGGGACAAGAGACAGACTGATAGATATGGAGAGGGAAGAGGAAGTGCTTCCAGCAGCCATGATGCCATGACTAGCGAGATTTGAAGAGTTGCTTTGATAGCAAAAGTGCCATCACACACAAGTATTCAACTGTAATCACAAACATATAAGCAATCTTCATTTTTTTACTCCAGCAAACCTTACCTACTCTTATGCTAATATGGAAAAAATAAGCACACATACTGCGTTTCATTCATAAAAGAAATGAATGAAAGGCAACTGTTTTGTTTTGTTTTTTTATTTCTTTGTGATAAGTAAACACCCAGTCTTTCACTATTATTTCTGAGATTCTGTGTAGTGTACACAGAGTAAATCTGTGTAAATCTACCTGACCAACCAAATTACATCAAAAATGAATGTAATGGTTAACTATTCTTTGCAGTTCTTTTTGTTAAATATCTGTCATCATAGAGTCTTTTACTATTCACCGTTCAGCAACAGTGACACAAGTTCAAAGTTCCTTTTCCAAAAGTGCTGCATGTCTGATTTTCTCAAACAGCCTTATTAGCACAATGTTCTCCCTTTTACCCCAACACAAGTCACACTGCACATTAAACCTTCTGATTCTGTATATGAGAAAACAATCTGAGCTGGCAGCAGAACAAATGTTAAAAAATCCATTCATAATCTTATGCTAATAACTGAACCCTTACCTTGCGAGCGATTGGCTCCTGACCCTCTGTGAGTCCATACCAGCTGACAAGTTTATTCCAGCCTTCTGTTGGGACCAGAATGTAGTCAAGCTCATCAATGAGGTGTTCCTTGATGGCGAGCACATCCCCATCTAGAGGGAGGGAGGGTCATACACGTGCAGTTAAACAAGAGAGGGTAAAAAGCACATTCTGTGGGTCAACACTTACACTATTGATAACACACAAAGAACAAGGTGAGCTGGAGAGTTTTCTATGACCCCCCTCCAAAGAAAGGCTACTCTCTGGTTAGTAGACAATGTTTTTGTGTGCATGTATGTCACTTGCCCACGAAGCTAACCTACCAAAAACTGCTTTCCCATACATTTATCATATACTTTTAGAAGGGATAAAATAGAGATCGAAAGAGATGGACTATTACTTGACTTACCTTTGAGAAGACCAGAGTTATCAACCGGTCCTGGGTAGACATTCTGGTCTCCCATCTGGTATTTGTCCCAGCTGTCAAATCCCACATATTTCTTCCACTGTTTGAACCAGTGACTGTCCACTAGGTACCTGCAGAGAAAGCAATCAAGATTACAACATCCCTACTAAAAGCAAGATGTGAAAGTCAAGAGTTATATAAAAAGGGATGGTGGGGTGGGGTGCATTAAACTATTGGGCTATAAACCAGGTTACCTTGGGGCTACCTTGTAGTGAGTACCCGAAACAAATCTGGTTTTGGGAAGCATACATTACACAGACTGACAGTTGTAACAGTAGCTTTTAGCCGCCGTGTTGAGTTCAGATTGCTACAAGCCTAGCCAGCTGGCTCTGTGATTTTGACAGGTGTTTTTTTTTTTCGACTCCGCCCTGCTGAAGTCGGGGGATGAACCCACTGACAGGCAAACCGCTTGGATCATCGGCAAGCTAGCCAATTAGCTGATAGCCTGATAACTATCTGTATCACTCAAACGGCATGTAGCCTTCCTTACACATCCACAGAAAATATGTGACACAGTTTTTTAGAAGTGAAGGATATAAACACCAAAATACAGCATATAAATTTAGTTTAACTGTTTTAAGTCTTAGCGAGAGCTCAACCAGCGCTAGCCTGCCAAGCTGACACATGAAGCTGACAGGCAGCCGTTAGCTAGCTCGGAGCTCACTGTCAACACGGCCCGGCCGTTTGGCTTTCACATCCTCCGTGGGGTTGACAGGCTCAGCAGACCTAGCCCAGAGCCACGCAGTGCCCTTGAAAAGATCACAGTCAGTTCTTACCAAGTGTCTCCCTTTCTTAGTTGTGTTTTCAACAGTGTCGCGACCTCTCCTCTTTGGGTATCCAGATCAGCCGCTCCTCCTTCCGCCATCTTTCCTTAGACATTCCCCGGTGCATGGTGGGAAAAAAAGCGGCGCGTCATAGAGGCACGTAGAGAGCGACGCCGCTGCTGCAGCCAATCATCACAGTGGCAGCGTGACACCCAGTGGCAAAATTATTCTAGAAAATGTTTCAAAAGTGCTCCATCATTGTGGATGCACGGGCTTACAGCTGAGAAAGAAACTGTGCCTTTAAAAATAAAGACCAGCAATGAGGGGAAACAATACAAGTGACACTTTTTAACACTCCGTGAACACTGTAGAAGAGAAAATCACCAAAGAGGCCAATATAAAGAATCTGAAAGTTGAACCATTTATAATATTGCAATTTTGGGAAAAGTACTGTGAAAGCAGAGATTTATAAACTGCCAGTTACCTCACACTATAACATATCATACACCCAGAAAAGGAAAACAACTAACAAGTGAATGAAGTTCCTGAAGAAAATGTGGTCTGAATGCTGAAAGATCAATGATTTGAGTTTTCAAAGCTGGAAAGTAGTTGAATATCTTTAAAATGTACATTAGGAAAGCTGACAAATGACAAAAGAAAAATCTGAATGAATATTGAAAGCTCATATTCTTTAAATCACTTGAAGATTGAAGAAATGAGTAATCATCACTGGCTGCTATGAACAGTTTCACCTTCAGCAAAAGACTGACTGAACCAAAGTGCAAGTCTGAGTACCTCAGGGGGTCCTTTATACTAGTGGCTATAAGACTGTTCAATGTACAATAATAAAAATAATATGATTGTATCCACATGTTTGCATATTTGCACATAGCCATTTTATTTGTTTATATATTTTTCATTTTATTATGAATTGATATTGTTTTGCTGGGCTGTGCCATGTTATGGCTGTGTTTAACTGCCATAGCAATAATTTCCTGCAAAGGACTATAAAATAAAGTATCTCTGGAGCTATCGATCAATCTACAAACCTACTCCTGCAATAGCTACTCGGGTACCTTGATAACACACTCAACATCGTGACACAGTGGTGCTCATGTTCACTGAGACTGGGATTTCTACACGACTGCAAGTCAAATACTTCCACTGTAATAGAAGATTATGAACTCCTGAAATTTTACCTTTGCCAAATAATGCTCATATAATAATAATAAAAACTAAGACAGAGACCAGCCAATATTAATAAAGCAATAACAATATTTTTTTTTAAAAAAACTAACTGTAAACAGTAATCCAACTCTGGAAAGTAACTGAAACTAAACAGGTACCTTTAATAAAATACTTTATACAAGCTAAGCTCTTGCAAAGTCCACAGATGTTATACTTTATCACTTTATAGAACATGACTGTATGAAAAAACCCAAAACATATCAGTAAAATCCTGATGTGATTTGTTAGTGATTTGTTCTCCATTTTCATAAAATTGGAGACTTTTGATAGTTATGGACTGATTTTCCTTTTTTAAAGTTACATTTGTAGCAGCAGGGGCATGTTCAAAAGACACAGGAAGCCCAGATGCTCCAGTTTTCCACTAGCACTTGAATGCTGCATGCATTTGTGGATTTGTAAAGAGTTAAAGTTGAAGACTCTCAAAACCCAACATGCACATGTGACATGTCCCTTTGTATCAGCCAAATGTATTCATTTGTATTTATTCATTTTCTAATATAAAGATTGTACACAAGTGTGTGGATTGGAACGTACCTTTGGTGTTACTCAACTCATAACCATCAAGTTTTGTTAAACCAGACAACAGACACTGAAAACTTATTATATAGCATAATTGAAAATAGCGTAATTTTCAAAATGAACTACGTGTTGTATTCAGCAGGGACTATTGCTTCCTCTTGCTAGCTATGAAAACCAGTGCAGCTGTAAGGCACTTTCACAGTGGCTTCACTTTTTCAGCAGTAACTACATCCTACGTTTACATACAGTCTGTGGATCAAACCTGACAAAGTGGTGTTTTGCTGCAGGTTCCAAATTGAACAACATGTTTGAGAGAAATGAACCAAGCAAGCATTTAAGTGAGCTTTGAAGTAGGAGTTTGCTCTCCTTTAGTGCAATTGTCACAAGTGTTCACCTACAAGCACCA
Source organism: Perissodus microlepis (assembly GCF_051167445.1). Classification (NCBI taxonomy): domain Eukaryota; kingdom Metazoa; phylum Chordata; class Actinopteri; order Cichliformes; family Cichlidae; genus Perissodus; species Perissodus microlepis. The sequence continues at coordinate 5,949,786 of NC_140477.1, forward strand.
ACCTGTTTTAAATCCAGTTGTATTACAAGCCAGTGTACACAAGGAATGAGGTACCATAGGTGTAAGCCTGAGTAACATAATAGTGTGTTTAATCCACCAGAGTTTCCATTTAAATAGCAGGTAAACACAGGCGTTACTGATCACATTAGTTAAAAGTCTGTGCCTAAGCAGAAAAGAACAATGGCTGCTGTGAAAAAGGCTCTATGCCACCCCCTTAAAGCTGCCATGCTTAACATCCAAGTCCCCGAATTTGGATTATTTTTTCAGACTTAGGAAGTTCCCCTCGGAAAGCAAAGAAAAAATGGTTCAGGACAACATACAAAGATTTTTTAATCCGTACTTACAACAGTAACGTTTCTTTGTACAGTCATTATACGTTACAGTACAAAAAATGAAACTACAGTTTATATGCCATATTAGTCCATATCAGTATTCTGCATTTCCATGTATTTATTCTGCATCCTATTATGTCTACTGTTAAGCATAATCTAATTTTCCCTAAATACAAAAGGAAATCCTCTGCAGTTATTTATCACAACATAACAATATGATACAAATATGACAAAACAGCCATGCAGTGTTGTCAGATACATAAAGGAGCATTAACAAGTTGCTCTCTAAGTGTTAGGTGTGAACATCCAATGATTCACCTGTTCCTCCCGTGACTTTGCTTTTCTTGGGTTACTTATAAACTTTACCGATGGATTCACAGACTCAAGAACAAGTTTGTCTAAATTACTTTTGTCCCTGAAAAACGCTCCTTTCCACTCTGAAAATTCTTAATTCAAATGTCAGGCTAATTTTTTAATTTCTTCTGCCTTAATTTATCACTCAAAAATCGTCAACCCACTACTTTCGCCTGAGTCCACCGTGTATGTTATGTATTAAAGTAAGTGGATCCCACAGACCACTGAAGCCTCACAAGTTGGAGTCCGCCTCAGAGACGGGGAAGTAGCCATTTGTAGTCTTGGTGGTGTCTACCTCTGGAGCAAAGATAGCCAGTAACCTCTCCTGCTCCCTCTTGGTTTTAGGTAAGTCGTCAGATGGTCTGATGAGCAACTGGATGCGCTGTGAACGAGCAAACAAAGATTAAAATCAGGAGCACGTCAGTTGGGCACAAATGTTTTCCTCTGACAGGATGATCAGCATACCTCTCTGAGTGTCCCCTGGGTGGTGCTGATCTTATACACCATCCAAAGTGGAATGCAGACCATGGAGGAGAGAGCAAGCAGCCAGCCGATCACATATCCCCACCACGGGTACACATACTCATTGTTGTACTTCAGAGGAGTGTATTTAATGAGGGAAAATGCAAAGGTGCCCTGCAGAGACAAGGTAACAGGGTACGGCAACTAGTGAGGATCAACCTGCTTTATTTCCTTTTTCTTTTTTTCACTAATAAAACATTTATTGTCATTTTTGGAAGTTTATCTACTTTACTGAGACTCACAATGCATGTGGCAGGGGAGAAGAACAACCAACAGCACTTGATATACGGTCCTGGCCGGTAACCAATCATATCCTCAATGTTATCGTAAAAGCGATCCGCGCCTGAAAAAACACGATTTAGACACATCTCATCGTGGCACAGTGTAAAACTCCAGCTGGGTTTCTGCCAGTAACTCGGGTGAACACTCAGAATTACTCGTCAAAGCTTGTGCTGTAATCTTACATGCAGTTCTGTTTGCTTACCGTAAACCCACGCAATGCAAACTGTCTCAAAGATGGACATGAAGAGAAGACACATGCCGCTGGCTGCGTAGTAATCAAAGAGCTGAAAGACATACATGCCCCCCTAAACAGATACAAACCAAAGAGGTATAATCATACAAATATAGCTTACAGTTACAGTTTTAGACATTTTTTTCTACTCTTGGCTCCGTATGATGTCACTGAAAGGAGATATCCCTAATATGGTCATCTTAGGCACATAGCTTTTGCTGCACACACCTGCAGAACCCCTTTGTTTTTGTCTTTTTACAAGGGGCAGCCAATCAGAAGAAAGCTGGTTTAAAGGGTTTAAGGTTAGGATGGCTTATTGCAAAAATATTCTAATAAGATCCAAAAATAAAAACAGAGACCTGGAAATGAGCATAATAGGTCTCCTTTAACTAAAAATGAATGGTAGCTTGAAAACTGTACAGTAAAATACTGTTATATAGTATAGTGCTGTTATTATACAAAGAGCCTGAAACCTTGAAGCCCAAAAGTTGACTATTTCAGCCCTCATCCTAAAATTGGGAGCATTGCATAACAATGCTTGTCACTTACCTGAGACAGGTCGCACAAAACCATTGACGCGCTTGTACTTACAAACTGAGGACTTGTTGACACCTCTACAGAGCATTCATGCTTCCAGCTGTGCAGATGTGAAACCACGTCAACTACGTTGGATTCTAGTAAGAGTTTATTTAATCAGAACAAAGCATCCCACCACCAGCCGCAATCCCTCCACCCCAGCAACTTCCCAATTTGTTGAGAGTATGTGTGCGTATGAAGACAATAGCTTTACATGATGAAGCAAACTGCTGCTAAAGGCATTCATTCCTGTTAGGAAACAAGGGATGACACCACAGCTTTTTTTAAAAAAATGAATAATTTAAAGACACTCGTATGAAATCATTTACTACACACTACAGGCCAATTTTACTTCTGTACTTGTTGTTCTGTACTTGTTGATCTTTGGCTGTGTGAATCTGTGTGTTTATAGTCCCAGAGTGTGACACCTACCTCCATAAGCATGACGAGGCCCATGAGGAAGGAGACCAGGACCACGGCTAACAGGAAGAGCTCCCGGCGGTACTTTCGACGGAACACGGCTGGGTACATGTCGACGATGGCCGTCACAAGGCTCTCCACGCACACAAACTGATGTAGGAGAGGGGAAAAAGTCATTAATAGGAATGCGATCATCACTAAAGCAATCATGAAAAAGAAAAACCATCAAAGTGGCGAAGCGTGTTGTCTGAAAATGGTGCACAGCTTTGTACCTGACTGTCCAGCCCTAGAAAAACAATCATGATGAAGAAGAGGGCCGCCCACAAGGGAGACAAGGGCATCATGGACACAGCACGAGGGTAAGCTATGAATGCCAGGCCAGGGCCTGTGCAGAGACAAAACAAACAACTTAAACTGAACAACCACAAACCAACCTAAGTATCAAAACAAATTAGTGTCACTATGGGATTACTGCTACTTTGCTTGATATCAGGCCTCACCAGATTCTGCCACTTCTGAAATGGGAACATTTTGCTCATAAGCCATGAAACCCAGGATGGAGAAGATCGCAAAGCCTGCCATGAAGCTGGTGCCACTGTTCAGAAAGCACAGCGCCAGGCAGTCTCTGCAACAATATGTTAAGTGTCCTTTTACTGCGCAGTTAAGCATTAGATTCGGAAAGGCAATTATAAAGTAAGAGGTGATGATGATGATGCTTGAGTTAGTGATTTTAATTGAGTCTACCCACCTTGGCGACCCCCAGCTGCTTCTTCTTCTAAATATTAAGAATTACTTCAAATATAATCTTAAAAAGAAACTTCAGACTATTTAAAGGGAAAATTCACTCTAAATTTTTATTATTTTATTATTATATCAATCTTTTGATGAGGTCTGCTATGGTACTTGCCTTATCTATTCTGGTGGCAGGGTCCGGGGCTGTAAAACTTTGTGTAAGGAATGTGATATGATTTGAGCCAGCCATGCTCCCTTCTGTCCGATGACAGTGACAGTGAGGTGAGGTGCTGGCAATATCTTGAACTTTTCCATTAGTAAGCGCTGCTGTTTTTGCCGCTGTGAGTTGCTGTTAGCCTCTGTTAGCCTCTGTTAGCCAGCATGAGTAAAACTTTCTTTGAAGTGAATCTAACATTGTATAACATAGAAAATAAAATTTAAAAATACTATGTGAAACTTTAATCAAAGTGTTTATCAGAGGGAAAGTGCAATTTTGAGGACGCTGGAGTCTAGCATTAGCTGGCATGACGTTAGCTTACAACTAGCTGTTTTTGCTGTTTAGCTGGCTCGTTGTCAGCTGTCTGGAGATATCAGGGTCACATGTTTAAGCTGCTGACAATAAGTAATTGAGGAAATATCAAGAATAAATATACATTTTATACATGTTTTTATTTGTTAGAGCACTGACTGCAGAGGAGGAAAAGGATGATGTGTGAATGAGGGAGGAGATGTTGAACATATACATGTACAAATCTTAAATTGTCATGTATAGTTTGACAGAGCTATTTGGCATGCTGTGTATGTGGCTGTTTTCTAGCCACTTACATAAAACGTGATTTTAAAAATGCCACATAACATGGAAAGTTATTTATCAGTTTCACATGGGAACTTACTTTTTTCACTGCAGACGGAAGTGTGCACCAACTTCAATGGAGTGGTAATGTTTGCTAGTTGTAAAATGTTTTGTTTGGCAAATGTATACAGTAGAAAGAAATGAGTTTGTATGTGAAATGGCTCACACAGTTTTTCAAATGCTTTGGTTGGCTGGTTGGTTTGAGTGCAACAAAAGTATGTAATTTTAACTTTTAATTTAAAACTGGGCAACTCGCACTAAAACAATCTAAAAACAAACAAATGTCAAAAATGAGCAACTTATTGGCTTAAATAATCTTGAGAAATGACTTGAATCTATGTAAGCGTGAAATTGAATAAGCACATGGATACTGCATTGCGTACATACCTATAGCAGTTATTATTATATTTATTGTAACTGCCCAGAGCAGTCAGCGACCCCAGACAGATGGCATAGGAGAAGAAGATCTGAGTGCCAGCATCCATCCACACCTAACACAGGAGAGATATGAATATAGAGATATAGAGATTTCAGCTGCAGTGCTGTGTGACCAGGAGGATTCATGTACTACATCTTTCCATAGACATTCAGCCATCAATTCAATTCAATTCAATTCAATTTTATTTATATAGCGCCAAATCACAACAAAAGTCGCCTCAAGGCGCTTCATAGATACAGAGAAAAACCCAACAATCATATGACCCCCTATGAGCAAGCACTTTGGCGACAGTGGGAAGGAAAAACTCCCTTTTAACAGGAAGAAACCTCCGGCAGAACCAGGCTCAGGGAGGGGCGGCCATCTGCTGCGAACGGTTGGGGTGAGAGAAGGAAGACAGGATAAAAGACATGCTGTGGAAGAGAGACAGAGGTTAATAACAGATATGATTCAATGCAGAGAGGTCTATTAATACATAGTGAGTGAGAAAGGTGACTGGAAAGGAAAAACTCAATGCATCTTGGGAATCCCCCGGCAGCCTACGTCTATTGCAGCATAACTAAGGGAGGATTCAGGGTCACCTGGTCCAGCCCTAACTATATGCTTTAGCAAAAAGGAAAGTTTTAAGCCTAATCTTGAAAGTAGAGATAGTTTCTGTCTCCCGAATCCAAACTGGAAGCTGGTTCCACAGAAGAGGGGCCTGAAAACTGAAGGCTCTGCCTCCCATTCTACTTTTAAATACTCTAGGAACAACAAGTAGGCCTGCAGAGCGAGAGCGAAGTGCTCTAATAGGGTGATATGGTACTACAAGGTCATTAAGATAAGATGGGGCCTGATTATTTAAGACCTTGTATGTGAGGAGCAGGATTTTGAATTCAATTCTGGATTTAACAGGAAGCCAATGAAGGGAAGCCAAAACAGGAGAAATATGCTCTCTCCTTCTAGTCCCTGTCAGTACTCTTGCTGCAGCATTTTGGATTAGCTGAAGGCTTTTCAGTGAGTTTTTCGGACATCCTAATAATAATGAATTACAGTAGTCCAGCCTGGAAGTAATAAATGCATGAACTAGTTTTTCAGCGTCACTCTGAGACAGGATATTTCTAATTTTAGAGATGTTGCGCAAATGGAAGAAAGCAGTCTTACATATTTGTTTAATATGTGCGTTGAAGGACATGTCCTGGTAAAAAATGAGTCCAAGGTTCCTCACAGCGTTACTGGAGGCCAAGGTAATGCCATCCAGAGTATGAATCTGGTTAGATACCATATTTCTAAGATTTTCAGGGCCGAGTACAATAACCTCAGTTTTATCTGAATTAAGAAGCAGAAAGTTAGCGGCCATCCAGGCCACCTGCAGTTTAACTAATTGGTGTGTGTTATCTGGCTTCATGGACAGATAGAGCTGGGTGTCATCTGCATAGCAGTGAAAATGTATGCTATGTCTTCTAATGATGCTGCCTAAGGGAAGCATGTATAATGTAAACAGAATTGGTCCTAGCACTGAACCCTGTGGAACTCCATAATTAACCTCAGTGTGTGAAGAGGACTCTCCATTTACATGCACAAATTGGAGTCTATTAGATAGATATGATACAAACCACTGCAGTGCAGTACCTGTAATACCTACAGCATGTTCTAATCGCTCTAATAGGATATTATGGTCGACAGTATCGAACGCTGCACTGAGGTCTAGCAGGACAAGCACAGAGATGAGTCCACTGTCAGAGGCCATAAGAAGATCATTTGTAACCTTCACTAAAGCTGTTTCTGTGCTGTGATGAGCTCTGAAACCTGACTGAAACTCTTCAAATAAACCATTCCTCTGCAGATGATCTGTTAGCTGTTTGACAACTACTCTTTCAAGGATTTTTGATATGAAAGGAAGGTTGGAGATTGGCCTATAATTAGCTAAGACTGCTGGGTCTAGAGATGGCTTTTTGAGTAAAGGTTTAACCACAGCCAGCTTGAAGGCCTGTGGTACATAGCCGACCATTAGAGATAGGTTGATCATATTTAAGATTGAAGAATTAATCAATGGCAGGACTTCTTTGAGCAGTTTTGTAGGAATGGGGTCTAAAAGACACGTTGATGGTTTGGAGGAAGTAATTATTGAAGTTAACTCAGAAAGATCAATTGGAGAAAAAGAGTCTAACTTAACATCAATGGTACTAAGAGTAGCTGTAGATAATATTACATCTGTGGGATGATTACTGGTAATTTTTTCTCTAATGATAAAAATTTTATTTGTGAAGAAGTTCATGAAGTCATTACTAGTTAACGTTAAAGGGATGGTTGGCTCAACAGAGCTCTGACTCTTTGTCAGCCTGGCTACAGTGCTGAAGAGAAACCTGGGGTTGTTCTTATTTTCTTCAATCAGTGATGAATAGTAAGATGTTCTGGCTTTGCGGAGGGCTTTCTTATAAAGCAGCAAACTATTTCTCCAGGCTAAATGATGATCCTCTAAATTTGTGACACGCCATTTCCTCTCCAGATTACGAGTCATCTGCTTTAGGGTACGTGTTTGAGAATTATACCACGGAGTCAGGTACTTCTGATTAGAGACCTTAGTTTTCACTGGAGCTACAGTATCCAGAGTCGTACGTAGTGAGGAGGTGAAATTATTAACAAGATAATCAACCTCTGTTGGGGTAGCGTTCAGATAGCTGCTCTGCTCTGTGTTGGTACAGGGCATTGAAGATGATAACAGTGGGTGGATTATATTCTTAAACTTAGTTACAGCGCTTTCAGAAAGACATCTACTTTGATAAAATCTACTCTCCACCGCTGTGTAATCAATTATTGTAAATGTAAATGTTATCAGGAAATGATCAGACAGGAGAGGGTTTTCAGGAAACACTGTTAAATGTTCAGTTTCTATGCCATATGTTAAAACAAGATCTAGAGTGTGATTAAAGTGGTGGGTGGGTTCTTTTACATTTTGAGAGAAGCCGATTGAGTCTAATAACAGACTAAATGCCATGTTGAGGCTGTCATTTTTAGCATCTACATGGATGTTAAAATCACCCACAATAATTATTTTATTTGAGCTCAGAACTAAATTAGATATAAAGTCTGAGAAATCAGACAGAAACTCTGTGTAAGGCCCAGGTGGACGATAGATGATAACAAGTAAGACTGGTTTCTGAGTTTCACAGCTGGGGTGGACAATGTTAAGCATCAGGCTTTCAAATGAATTAAAAGTCTGTCTTGGTCTTTCATTAATTAATAGGCTGGTGTGAAAAATTGCTGCCACACCGCCCCCTCGGCCTGTGCTTCGAGGTTTCTGGTAGTTAGAATGACTCGGGGGTGTTGATTCATTTAAACTAACATAATCATCCTGCTGCAACCAGGTTTCTGTAAGGCAGAGTAAATCAATTTGTTGATCAATTATTAAGTCATGTACTAACAGAGACTTGGAGGAGAGAGACCTAATATTTAATAATCCACATTTCACTGTTTTACTCTTTGGTTCAGATGTGGATACTGTATTGTTCTTTCTTTTTGATTGTTTATGTTTAAGTTGTTTGTTGCTGGTTTTTAGTTTGTTTTTTGTCTTTTTGGAAGCTGACACAGTCTCTATGGAGATGGGTTTTTGGGGGGGTAGCAGGAGGAGAGAAGCTGCAGAGAGGCGTGTAAGACTGCAACTCTGCTTCCTGGTCCCAACTCTGGATAGTCATATTTTGGGGGGTTTAATAAATTTGTCCATATTTCTAGAAATGAGAGCTGCTCCATCCAAAGTGGGATGGATGCCGTCTCTCCTAACAAGACCAGGTTTCCTCCAGAAGGTTTGCCAATTATCTATGAAGCCCACATCGTTTCTGCTTTAGTCAGTGATGACTGACTAAAGCAGGTGGGCAAAAGTGAAATGCCTGTTACTGGATTTGCTCTAGCTGAACATTTATTAACCATGCTTCCATAAATAGCAAACTGAGATGATATTGCACTATTTCAACAACCAACACTTGCCGTGCAACTGTTTTGAAACACCATTGGGCATTTATTTAGAGAGTTATTTTTGGACTTGGTCTGTAAATCTGAAAAAACACAATTAAAAAGTTTGCTTATTTGCCCCAAAATAAGCTAGATTCTTGTAGAAATCCTACTTCTCCCATACATTTTAGTTAAAGATTCTTTTGGTCACTTAAAAAGCCACTTTAAAAGGTCTTGTTCCATAAAAAGGGGGGAAAGTCTGATTTTGTGTCTGCTTTCAGCTCAGTCCTGGTAGATCTTGTGTTTACAGTCCCAGTGGTGTCTTGACCTTGCATTTAATCCCCGCGGTCCCTGTCTCTTTCATGGAGAGCAGATGGACCCAGCAGAAACAAGTTTCCCCCCAACCGAGAGCCATGGGGTATCTGCTCTTGGTTCACGTCACTCTTTGAAAATTTTGTGACTGGTCTAAGTGAGTTTTGTGCAAATGATCTTCATACCTGTGGATCTGCCAGTCGCCCCAAATCAGGGTAAAGGTAGAACTGGATGCCAATTCCAGCGCCAGGAAGGGTGAGTCCTCTGATCAACAGCACAATCAGCATCACGTAGGGGAAGGTCGCAGTGAAGTAGACCACCTATATCGACACACGCATATGTGCAAACAGGAAACATGCCAAAATAATCACCACATGACATCCATCATGTACCCCAGAGCTGCCTCTGAGTCCCCCTCTCACCCACCTTTCCTGTGGATTTCACCCCCTTCCAGATGCAGAAGTAGCACATGACCCAGGCGATGAACAGACACAGGGCCAGGTCCCCATTCAGCGAGCCCATTTGGTCAATACCTGGGGAAATCCTTAGTGCTCTTCTCCTATTGAAACGGGGGAAAAAACACACCAGTGACAAACCATCTAAATCATTAAGTCACTATCTGCTTTTCATCGAGGGTGTGACAACTCACTCCCAGAACTCAATGACAGGAGAGGTGGTGTTCGGGTTGATCATTTGGTCAATTGAGGTGTTTCTCCTCTGAAACTCCACACAGTTTTCTGTAGGGGAAAAACCACATAGAAATTATTTATCATTGCACTATAAGAAGGGGAAAAATACATTCTAAGAGGAAACATTCACGAAGCTTTGTTGTGTTACCTGTATTCCACGTATTGTTGCAGGAAGACCAAGGTAGGTCCCAAGAGAAGGAGAAAGACAGATAGAAAATCCCCCAAGCCAGAACGATGATGTAATAGAAGTTCAGCAGAGTCACTATCACTTGGGTGCCATAGCCAAGACCTGCACAAATGATATTTAAATATATGTAACAATATTCACCTTTATAATTAGTATATTCTGAATATGAAAAAATATGTATGCTTAGGGCTGATGTTGGTCTTCCAAAACACCACAGTGAGAATAATAATGGAGATGAGGAAGAGAGATCACCCGCTTAAATTTGAGACTGAATTTATAATCCTTCTTTTTCACGTACAAAGTCATGAAAGATCAGACACCATATCATAAAGACCTCATAGTCCCATATTATCCCAGTAAAGCATGCTGGTTTGGACTGAAGGCTTACTTGTGATTCGTAGAGTTTCTAAAAATAGAATGGGAGACAGAGTCTCAGGGTTCAGGAAGCAGACACCCTCTCTACTTTTAAGATTAGGCTTAAAACTTTCTTTGATAAAGCTTATATTGTACTTAGGGCTGGATCAGGTGACCCTCAAACATCTATTAGGTATGCCGTTGTAGGCTCAGGCTGCTGGGGGACTTCCTGTAATTCGCTGACAATTTTCATTTTCAGTCCCTATGAAGCTATTTTTTCCAGATTACTCTCTTGTGTCAAAATCTAAGAATGTACGTCTCTTTTCTCTTCTTATGCTCCTCCCTGAACCTGGTTCTGCTGAAAGGAAGTTCTTCTTCCCCACAATCACCAAGTGCTTTCTTATAGAAGGTTTGTGCATCAGTGGGGGTTGCCTCTCGCTAACACTGGCAGTTCTTTACTTTACAATACAACGTGCCTTCAGGAGATTCCTATTCTGATACGGCACTATACAGATAAAACCAAATTTACCTGAATCCTCCTTACCTTCAAACAAAGGACTGATCTTCCTCCAGCAGGTAATGCCTCCCTCACTGGTGTACTGGCCCAGTGCTACCTCCAGGAGGAAGACGGGAACACCACAAGTAAACAGGAAGATCAGGTAAGGGATGAGGAATGCACCTGAGTTGAAAAAGAGCAAATGATTAAGGGTTAGAGTTTATACTGAAGGTATACTCTGTTCAAATGTAATGTATTTCTACTGTCTGCACCTTTAATATTGAATCTGATTTGGAATAAAGTACAAAAAAATAAAAAGGAAAGGAGACCACATAAAACCATGAAAGCCCGCAGAGAGGCCGAGGGCATGTGGCTTGTTCAAGTTTTCTGCCTCTCTGCAGAAACAGCTGCTGTGAGCGAGGAGCAACAACAGCTGTCTGACCCCGCTCATTCCCGAACTCTGACCCCGCCACCCCATGGAGGGCGAGAGAGAGAGAAATGGGTATCTAATTTAGCAGTCAAACAAGCATAACATGCAGCCAATGAAGGAAGAGCTGTTTTTCCAAACAGATTTTCAGAAACTTTGAATGCACCCGTTTTTACTTCTATCATCAAATCAATTTAAGGATGAATTTTGCCTTTGAATAAAGTCTGCAACTCGTTTTGTCTCTCATTAAGTCCATTAGTGAACAGAGATCAATTTCAGAATCTGATCAATTTCAGAATAATACTAAGATCTTCAGGTGTTTGCTTAACATACCTTTTGTACAAATTAGTGACGTGCATGAATTAGTTGATGGAAAACTGCAGAGGAGCACTCTTTATCTTCTCTACTTAGCTCATCTTCCCACTCACCTCCCCCGTTCTTGTAGCACAGATAAGGGAACCGCCACATGTTGCCCAGGCCGATGATGGAGCCGGCGACTGACAGAACGAACTCCAGCTTATTGCTCCACTGACCCCTCTCCTCCATCTTCAATTCAGAGGGGGGCAAGTCACTGGCATGGCTGGTGTAATTGGCGAGGCCGGCGTTGACAGAGTCTCCTGTACAACAGATGTACACAAGGATTGCAGTAGGCCATGGAAACTCGATGGCTGACACCCATATCTCCTGAATTGGAAGCCGATGTGTCTGCACACCAAACTGTTCCGGCTGTAGAGCGCACCAAGTTCAAATATATGTGCACTTACCTTTCATTGTGGTGCCACTTCGTTAGCAGTGTGGAACTCTTGTGACGAGCTTGGAGCTGAATCTGTAGGTTTCAGTTTGACTGGGGCCAAGGTTTGACTATTTAACGTGGCTGGACAGAGAGGTGGGGTTTTGTAATGCTAAACCAAGGCCAGCCTCCACTCTTTCCCTGCATGTGGTCCCTTCCAAGCAAAGTACATCATCCACCATGTCTCTACTGTTAAAATAAGGTGCAATGTAATAGTCCAGGGGGATGACATTTGACCTGTCAGCCATAACTCATGTTCTTGTTGCAATGCACTTTGGCTACATAGGTATAAAGAAACAAATATACATGTTTGTTTACATGAACAGATGCATTCTAAAAGTCAAACTAGTTGATGGAAGAAGGTTTTCCACAAATATGGTGCTAAGGTCTGAAAGAAATACATGTTTTGCTATATAGCAGATAGACCATTGTTTCTCCTTTCATCTATGTTTAGCATTTTGGTCAAAAAGTCTTCTCAGTGGATGAGTCTGAAGACACAACATGCAGCAGGTGGTGGAAGATGTGGCTGCATAACAAAACAAAAGTTATGTAATTCTTTGAGTAGCCTCGCAGCCCACCGTGGTTGCCCTTTCTTTCTGTCTGATAGAGGTGCCTCACTCAGACGGTTGCCAAAAGCAGACGGGGTCAGTTCACACTGGATCTGACCTGTCTGAGTCAGGAGTGGACATCAGCACAACCCCCACCCTTGCCATAATCCTCTACTCCCCCAACAGACCTGCGTACAGGTAGTGATACGTATAAGCTTGACCAGTTAATTTTTCACCGTGATAATCGAGGCCCTGCTTTGAAAATGAATGTCACATAGCTGATGTGAGGTTTAAACCAGTTTGAAAAGAAATCAATCAACCACTCAGTGACACATCTTGAGGTCACTCCCCCCGCCTTCACAAACAAGAAGTTTAGAAGAGGAGATGGTTGTCGTTTGTGTGCTTCGTCACATGAAGGAGAGAAAAAAAACAACAACATTGCAATTTGTACTTATTTGACTAGGAAGAATTTATTAAAGGTGAGAAACAAAACAAAACAAAAAGCCACAATCCATTGGTTTAACTGTCTTAAAAGCTATGTACATTATAAATAATTCCACTACAATACAACCATTTGTTTTTCCTAGTCAAGACCTACTTATTGAGATGTTACTGTCTCAAGGGCCTGGCAGAGGGACAGAAGGGGAACTAATGTCCTGGAGCTGGGAACAAATTTGTCTGTTTGCCACTGAATACAACAGCTGGAATAAGTGAGTGTTTGACTGCAGGTAAGTTATTAATGCCTTGTTACTGCTGAACTGAGGACCAGGATGAAGACGGCAGGTTTTTCTAGACCTAAACTGCTGTAGGGGGATTATACAGAGAGGCCACAACATTAAATCCATCTGCCTAATATTTTGTGAGTCCCCTTTGTGACATCAAAACAGGTCTGGCCCTTTGAAGCAGGGTCACAGGACCTCAGAGGGTGTCTTCCGGTTGCGGGCGCCAAGATATTGCAGCAGATGCAGCGATAGGGCTTATTCTGGTGCATCCTGTGGATGGTCCACTGGACTGACATGTGGGGAGGCCATTTCAACACCTCGAGTGTAATGACGAGCTGTTTGTGAACAGGACCTCTGTCATACAGGAGCAAATTAGCCACATTTGGGTGGATGTTAACAGTATCACCCACATGAATACCGATACCAATGGCTTCCCGGCTGAGTGACGCACTGCAACGAGATGATCGAGGTCATTCACTTTACTCGCCTTTGGTTTTTAATGTTGTGGCTGACACATGTAAAGTCTGTTTGCAGATCTCAGCACTCGGAAACAGGATCGTTTTTCTTGTGCTTGACACTCCCAACAGTTACAGGAACTGTTAACTTGTCTTGAGGTTTAAAAAACTAGCCTGGATACTGGGCATATTGTGAAGTTCTCTGTCATTGGCCCATGTTTTTTTAAGTGCTAACTGCCCTGCTGAGAATCCTGCTGTTGCTGATGTGATGTCGCTGGGTTTAAGTGAGAAGCCGATGACCAGGAGGCAATCACTGATGACGATGGCACACTCTGCACGCTGCTGCCGCACATTGACGTTGTCAGCACAACGACGCTCTCCTCCGACACCTCCTCGACGGTCATTCCTCCACCGGCGGCCTTCCGGGAGCAGTCCATGCAGATGTAGTCCTCATTCTCGGCCATCTCGCATGACACACCCACACAGACCTGGTGGAACCACTCGTCACAGCCGCCATCACACTGAACCCAGTCGACCTGGGAAATAGGAGAGAAAAGAACAAAAAACCCACGTGATGAATTCAGAAATGTGAGTGAGTGAGACAATGACAATGACTTTGTCAAGCAAGACACTAAATTCAAAGATAATATTTAACAGCACTCAATCGCGTCAGTCTGGACAGTGAAACAAACTTGCTTTTTTCACCACAACAACAAATTTGAAAAGAAGCTGCAGCTTTAATTCAAGAATTTTAATGAAAATACTGCATTAGTAATTAAAGAAGTCTGTTTCACAGCTACAAGTCAGTCACTGTTCAACTAATGTTTGATGTTATTTACTGGAATACATGACTACAACAGAGTAGATCATCTTGGACACACTTCAATTGTTCATTTTCAAAACATTAGAAATAACAAAACAAAAACAAATGTATTTACCAGCGCAGCTAGAAAAAAAGTGGTTTTTGCTGTAACATGAAGCTAAAAATTTGAAGTAAATTATTATCATTTTCTTTTAAAGGTTACCTTCCTTTCAAAGTAGCGACTAACACAGCACTATGCCATCGTTTTGGGCTACAGTCACGAGTATGATTAACTGATGATTTATCCAGGACAAAGGACAGAACTGTAGGGCTAATGATTCCTCAGATTTGATTGGCTGCGCAGACTCAAAAGGAGAAGAAGACTAGCCACTGGTTAACTTTGTGCAGTCTGCAGTAGCGTTTCTGATCAAGACGACATCAGGTGGCCTTGTTAATATGTTATGTCTAACTCTCTTTGAGGTGTTCCAGTGCGGTTACCAGCTGTTACTATTCAATAAAAAGGTACCCGATGTTCATTGTGAGAAATGTTTGTTATCCACTCTGGTTTAATAAAACAAACACACATTCAGTGGATGACACCACAATATTTCCCAGTCTCCTCAGATGGAATCATCAAACTGTCGAGCGGCTCTGTATGCAGACTGATGTTCCGTCTGACACCATGCGAACATCACGACACAATCATGGAGACCTACAGTTTAACACTGAGTATGTTTGATTTCGTGCAGTCAATATGGGCTTAAGGGAATTTCACAGTGCAGAACGTCAGTAGATACAGAGCCCTGACAAAATCCACATCAAGACTTTGAAAGCTCTGCTCGTGCTTGCTGTACAGCTAATCATATGGCAGCAAATCAACTGCATTTAGGCGTGTAGACAAGGTCAACATGACCTGATGCAGTTCAACTTGAGCATTAGAACAAGGAGGAAAAGGTGATTTAGGTGAGCTTGAATGTGACATGTTGTTGATGGGCTAGGCTGAGTATTTCAGAGACTACTGATCTGGGATTTACCCCACACAACCATCTCTAGGGTGAATATCTAGTGAGCAGAAGTTCACTGGGAGAAAATGCTTTGTCGATGCCAGAAGTTAGAGGAGAATGGGCAGACTACTTCAAGCTGAAAGGAAGGCAACAGTAAATAAAACCATGTCCTGACCATGCCACTTAATGACCACCGTATACACACTTTGTATATGGCTTTGTAGATGGCTGCTTCCAGCAGGATTACGCACCATGTCACAATGCTCAAATCATCGCAAACTAGAATCTTGAACATGACAAGGACTCCACCAGTCACCAGATCTCAGTCCTCTAGAACCCATTTAGTGCATGGTGGAACGGGAGATATACACCATGGATGTACAGCTGACAAATCTGCAGCCACTCTTTGATGCTGTCAGATCAATATGGACCAAAATCTCTGAAGAATGTTTCCAGCACCTTGTTGAATCTATGCCAAGATTCAACAATATTGAGAGCTGAGGTGCATCCAACCAGGTACTAACAAAATGTATTTGTAGACATAAAATTCTTCATAATAAACTATATTTCAGTCCTATTTCAAGGACGTAGATGTGGTCTACTACCTTGAATCATGTGAGATCAGTTTAGTTTCCTTGCTCCCCAGGTTTGAGTCCACATTTAAACCAGGTGAGCAGGGAATAACCTCTGAGACCACGATGGATCACAATAAAGTAATGACACAAAATAAGATTAAGAATATTCAACAATTTTTCAACATATTATATAATGGTAAAAATGGTAAATGGCCTGTATTTGTATAGCGCTTTTACTAGTCCCTAAGGACCCCAAAGCGCTTTACACAACCAGTCATCCACCCATTCACACACTGGTGATGGCAGTGTGTGAATGGCAAGCTACATTGTAGTCACAGCTGCCCTGGGGCGCACTGACATCATTAAGATTGATGGACACAATCTTAATGTTAAGGTTGTGTCCATATAACATCTATGATTTCCCCCTTGTACCCCTTTCAACACACATCTGGATCTGCAATGGTGAAACTCTGTCGCAAGTGCCTTGAGGCGATTGTTGTTGTTATTTGGCACTGTATAAATGAAACTGAATTGAAATGTTAGTTAGTTAGCTATGGAGGATAATGACAGGTGTGCTCACCTTATCTTTACACGGCCTCTGGCAGTTTTTGGCTGCGCACACTGCATTCTCATCATTGGAGTCCTCTGCCCCCGACCAATCATACTTCGAGGGAATGTCAAGAATCTTCTTCTCCTTCCTCTTCTCCATCCCCTCCCTGATGGCCTCTGCCTTTGCGGCCGCTTTCTCTTTCCTCTTTCTCTCCTTCTCCTCTTTGGCCAACCGTTTGGCCAGTTGCTTCATTTCCCGATTCTTTTCCAGGTTGATTTTAAGTTTTTTCTTTTTGGGTTTACCCCCAAGGCCGAGCTCCAGACCCACCCTCTTTAAGTCTTTGGACTTGGGCGGTCGGATATCTCCCATCGCCGAAGTTCCACTGGCAGCTGCAGCAGCCATCAGCATGTGGTGGTGCTCGGCTCTTTCCAATTTGCGTTTCCGTTTCTTCTCGGAATCTTTGAGCTTGATCTTCAGAGGCTTTTCAATCAGAGAGTCGTCAGGCTGGAAAGAAAGGAAGGGGGAGGGGGAAAAAAAAGAGCAAATGAGAGCGATCACTGCCATTTCTTATTCTGTATTTACTGCATACATTGTGTGTAATTACACCATCAGAACAAACAAAAATGATTAATCTCAGCATTAAGTCCCTATCCAGCTGTGCAATCAGGTTGCATAATGGCTGAACTTCCTACCTCCATGACCTGCAGGAATCTCTCCTCAGAGGGTGGGTGAGTGGCCTGCAGGATTCTCCAGATGTGCTGGGTCTCATCCAGGGACACCTCCAGCAGGTCTCCAAGCATCATCAGGTCCTCCAGCTGGGCTTTAGCCTGCGGGGACAGCTCAAGAACAGGTGGCTCAAGGCTCCGAGGTACCAGCGGGGTCTTCCTGGGCTGCTTTCTGGGTGTACCCAGATCTGAAATGTAAATATTTTGAGTATGAAATGGGAATCTCCCAAGGAGTAGTTAATGTAATTGTTTATTATGCAAATAAATGCCAAGAGGGAACAGACTCAAAGCAAAGGGATTGTATTAAATAAATGCGGCCTCACTTTGAACACAGGACTTGGAGGCTGAGGAGTAAGCGTGCTCGACACAGAAGGAAGGCGTGGCAGCCAGCCACATGTGACTGACCACCTCCTCTGACTTCACGGGAATCTCCTCATCACAGAACAGGTAGGGCTTCACCTCACCAGGGTCCTGGAGCCAAACAGTCATACAACAACAACAGAAGAAGTCAAAATAAAGTCCTATGACACCCCAATTTAAATCACACAACTGATGCCCCCCATACCTTCATGTCATATCCGTAAGTCTCCCTGATGTCTTCGTCTGAATCAGTTTCCTCGTCGTCGTAGTCCACAGAGGGACGCGGTGACGTGGCTCTGCTGAAACCAGACTGCTGGAAAGTTTGGATATGACCCTGGGAAACACACACAAACACACATGTACTCTTTAAAATTTCTTCTCACAGGAAAGGTTTTATCTACTGAACTTATCAAAGAAATAAAAGCAAAACAGCAATGATTCTTCAGCTTGTTGTTGAATAAGAACTGT
This sequence comes from Perissodus microlepis, assembly GCF_051167445.1. NCBI lineage: Eukaryota > Metazoa > Chordata > Actinopteri > Cichliformes > Cichlidae > Perissodus > Perissodus microlepis. Next base: position 5,967,916 of record NC_140477.1, read on the forward strand.
TTTGCCTGATAATTTCCCTAGAGGGTAGATTTAATTTCAGGTTTCAGCTCACCAGTCTGAAATGTGACCTTTCAGACTGCTAAGCCAATCCACTGGCCTTTTTATCTTTTTACAGATTCCTGCCCTCTGCTGGTGAAGTGCACATTTACATCCAAAGCATCAATCTGTATCTCAAAGAGAATTTCTAACCATGCAAAATTATTAATGATCAAAGTACCTGTAAGTCAGGATTGGCAGCGGCTTTCTGCAGCTCAGCGTTGATGATCTTCTCCGTTTTCTCCCTCGCAGCCTGCTCGACCATACGCTGACTCAGCACAGACAGCTTCGCCAGGGCCGAGGACAACTCCTCTGTGGCCAGAGCTTGGCGTGCTCGGTCCTGTTAAGAAAGTTTAACCAACATAAGCGCAGGTAATAAGCAGAGACCAAAAGAAAAAACACTGAGAAGCTCGGATGCTACCAGTTAGGCATTGTAATTTATATGCGTACCTGCCAGCTCATTGCCCTCTCAGTCAAACACTGCAATGCTTCTCCTTCTGGCAGACGCACTGGCAGCTTCTGCAGTGAAACTAACAATGACAGAATGGTCTCTAATCTCGGCCTCCGTGATCGCTGGCACAGCGGACACAAGAATTTGGAGTCTTTACTATTGCTCTGCCAATTCACACCAATCTTCTTCTGAGATCCAGTCTTAGGCAGAGGGACGCAAGCTCCGTGGAACCAGTCTTTACAAAGTTCACACTGCAACATGAAGCCGCTGGCAGTCTTTCGACACAAACAGAACTTGACCTCCTCGATGCGATCTGCCATGGCCATCTTAGCTAAATTTGCAGCTCGGAGTGAGTGAATGGACTCCACTTCTTTCTGCTCTTTGGCTTTGAAAGCTGCTACAACAGTGGAAGGGTCCCGCACCTCCTCGTGGTTCTCCTCCAGATCACTCAGGGTGTCTGGGTCAAAGCCACCCCTCTCCTTTTCCATGAGCTCCTTAACACGCTTTCGCTTGCTCTTGCTGTTGCCGTATACGCCAATGTCCACACGAGGACTGAGGACCTAAGAGATATTTGTTATAATTATCATACAGACTTTAAATTAAAGACATTTAAATATTTCTGCATCTCAGCCACAAGTAACATCAAATGTTTCCATGACAGCCCACCTGGAGCAGTGTGTACGTGGAGTTCTTCTTGAGGAACGTGCGAGCAGTCCTCTCCCTCCAGGCTCGAGCTGCAGCTACCTGAGACTCCACCTGAGCTAGCGGATCGAGCCGCACAGGGATGGAGCGGCCCCTGGCCAGCAGGCTCTCCAGCTGATCCAGGTAAGCATAGCTGCTGCCGTTTTGGATGGCCTCCACCTTGGAGGTCCACTCCTTGGCCTTTTGCAGGGCCTCTCGGAGAGCCAAAATATTTGGTAGATACGCTGGGATGTTCCGAGCTTCCAGCACAATGCTCTCAAGCGTTGCCATGCTGTGACGAGGTCTAAGATTATAAGAGCACAAACAAATATGTGAACCGTCTGATTTTAAAAGGTAGACTTTTATGGGTAATTTAGACCTCCATTCACATGTGAAACCTTACCTGGCCTGCAGGCAGGCGCGAGCTTTATCCTCCCATCTCTCTGACACGGTAAGGATTTCTTGGAGTTCAGCCATGGCCTTCTCCACGGCATGGTGCGGTGCCAAACCCACCCCAGAGTCGATCAGCCTCTTCATGAGCTCCAAAGTGACGCGGTGGGGCTCAGCAAGGGTGGCACGCACCTGAAATTTGATGATGTTCTCAGTCTCTGTTTTGCTCAATCTTTTGATGTTTATGATTTTGACTCATATCTGTCACTGCAAAGATTTTGCTTCCTTTACACTGGCACAGAACTACTTAGAAATCTAAATAGTTCTAACAATATGATAACATTCTACAGAAACAGAGAGCAATACGATGTTAGTCTTAAGTTGACTCCTTTTCATTTCCGCTTGGTAACAAAAGTGGAAAACCTTGTGTTTTTGCAAGGACAACAACTCATATCGCCTGATGTGGGCTCACCTCATCAAGCCACCGGGCCTGCTGGAGCTCCTGTTTGAGTCTGGGCAGCTCTGGCAGCTCCACATCCAGGCCACTGCCCAGATCCAACAGCGCCTGCAGCTTGGAGGAATCTGGCATCTCATCTGACAGCGCCACCTGGGCCCGTTCATGAAAGTCCTCCACATTCTCCAGTAACTCCTGGCAATACGGGCAGTGACAGACACATTTAGAGGTAAAGGAAAAGTAGGAAATGTCAGGGAGTGGTTTAAGAGTATTGGTTGAATGAGCGGGGGGAGCAGAGAAAATTACACAAGAGAGGCAAAAACAAAATTTAAAAAAAAAACCCAAAACAAAACAAAAAAACAATTATAATTGGGATCTATGTATCGACACATGGAACTAACTTTGACTTGTCGCGCCTGGCTGATGATGCAGGGTAGCCTGTACAGCTGCTCTACGAACGCTTTCAGCTCATCCACAGTCAATTTGGTCCGATTGCGATTGCTCTCAGAACGCAGGCGGCTACTGGAGATGCACACAGAAAAAGAGGGGAGAAAAAAACCCAAAGATTTAGTTCCTCTTTGAACAAAACCACCTACAAAATTAATACTGAAAAGACTTTTTAAAAAACTGATATCAGGCCCAGTAACTTGCGAGTGGTAAATCAGCACAAATCATTCTCCTGACCTGTGCCTCTGCTTGCGGCTGAGCAGCAGCTGGGCTACAGAGGAGCACGTCTCTGCCTCTTTGACCATCTCCCTCAGGCGACGGAACAAAGCGTTCTCAGGATACTTTCTGTCCTCTGCGTCCTCGAGCAAAACTTTGAGTTCAATGAGATCTGTGAGAGAGCGACAGAAAGAAAGAGCAGGAGAAAACAAAGATGAGAAAGGATTTAGATATAATAAAGACATAAATAGCTAAATTTAGGGAACAAAATGCTTGTAGTTTATAATGCAATAAAACAGAGACCTTTTTTGTTTTTCTGGTCTGCAGCCAAGGCTTCTGTGACCCTCTTTGCCCAGGTATCATAAGACTGAGCCCGAGTCTTCACGCCATACAGCATGGAGGGGAACTCCTCCAGATCATAGCGATACCTGGAATGGATTGGACAAAAACTGCACATGAAAATTTGTTTTAAGAATTTACTACCAACACAAGCTTGTGCAACTCTTAACATGATTAAAGTTTACGCCATGAATTAAAAAAAGAAAAAAAAAATCCCACCTAAGACACTTGTCGCCAAGAGGACAGTCACAGAGATCTTTTGCGTGGTGGAGACAAACCAGTCGGTCTGGGCTGCAGGAACAGGTCAGCGCAGACAGGAAACAGGTGGTCTTACACTTGTAGCACTGACGCTCATCGTCCGGAACGAGTTCAAAAACCTCCAGCTCGGACGACAGTACCCCCTGTTGGCAATGAGGAAAGCGATGCTCAAATAATCAGAATGGGTTGCATTACATGTATAACATCCACAAAACAAAAAAGAAAAACATTCACCATTTCCTGGACAGCCTGTCTGAGTTTTGTTTCTTCATCCATCATCTCTTGCATTTCTTTATAGACGGCAGCAGCCAGCTCCACGTCGAGGCTCTCGGGATCTGCAGCCATCTTGCAAAGCAGCTCCTCGTGGGAGAAAACGCAGTACCGGTGGAGACGCCGGTAATGGGCGACACACTGACGGCCCATTGGCAACTGAAGAATGGGTGAAAAACGAGCAAAGTTTTGGCAAAATAATATACATAAAAAATTCAATATTTAAAATAAAAGAGGAGTTTGTATTTTTGCTCCCTCACCCAATCAGCTGTGCAGAAATTAACAGCCTCTGCAAAGTTGTAGCCCTGGTTAAAGCCGCTGTGGTAGGCCCGGGGAAAGGTAACCACAAACTCCCCGGCACACTGATTGGTCCTGTACACCTGAGGAGAGGAACATATATGTAATAAATAAAGCTCTCCACATGAATATTTAACCAGATCAAATTCCAACCCAGAGTACGGGCTACGTACAGGGACACCATGCTCCATGAGGACGTTGGGATTCATGATGGTGACAAGCTGATGAAGGAGGTCAGGCTGGGAGTCAAAAAGCTCTGGAGCTAACTTTTTCATGACAGCCTCTAATTTCTCTGCTGCAGAGGCCGGGACTCCATACCAAGTCTTGGGTTCTCCCCTGAAGAACAGAAGGAAGACATCAGAATGTTGTTTTAATATTTAGGGCTTCTATTGTACCATAACTCCACAGAGCAGACATAAACATAAGATCAACTATAAAAGCCCTACTGAAGCAAAGGATTACCACTGACATGCAGAATTTTGTTTTCATCAACACTACTACTTATCTGCTGGTTCCAAAACTATACTTCATAAACTTGCCAGTGAAGAAAATTGATGGAGTAGCTCCAGTGGTCTTCGATGTGCCAGCAGAAGGAGGAGAAACACATGCCCACGTAGAGCCAGGGTACCTTCATGCCTGAGATGTCCACGTTGATGTGGGTGAGCACAGATTGCTCCAGCACTGGCATGTTGTTCAAGTTCCAGCCTGAGTTTGCATAATCCTAACAGGAAAGGAAAAGAGTGCTTCTATTCAGAGCAAATATGAAAGTATTAAATAAATAGACTGGAGGCTGGAGTTTGCTAGATGGAACCACTCAATAAAATACTAAATAAGATGATGTGTGTGCAATTAAAAATCTTTAGCAGAATATATGAGAAAATGAGCTGACAAATGTGCCTCCCCATCAGTGATGGTATTTGGGGGGGAAAAAAGAAAAAGAGCAGAAAAATATTACTTTTATTAGTTTTTTAAACTTGACTGTCCACTCTACAAGTGTTTGACACACTCTAGGTAACCCCTGTGTTGCTTTTTAATTGGATTACATACACAGTTTACTTGAACAATACTGTCTCTACGTGTTACTTTTCAACTTTTGTCAAGGCAACACATCACCACGTTACGATATTTACACTGTGTAACCATCTTCTCACCTCCTCATCTCCCATCAGCCTCCTCTTTCCGTCCCTGACAGGGAATCCGCTGCCGACATCCTTGGAGCTGATGTCTGCTCCATACTCTACGATGACATCCTCCTCAATGCTGCTGACCAGACGCCAGAACTCCTTCTCCACCAACTCTGTGGGGACCATCTGAGGAGTATAAGATGGATCTTATGACATATCCTGTTTTAGATCTTCGCTGAAAGGCTTGAGAGCAGCATCCGTTTACTCATTCTAGCTCTACTGAGTAGATTTCACATACATGAACAGGCATGTTGAAGTAGTCAGACTTGAAGTGGTCGGCCATCTCTCCGAAGCTTTGCAGGCTGTACTCCCTCACAGCTTGCTCGAAGCCAAATGCCTCCCTAGGCTTACTGCATTCCTGTGTAGGAGCATGAACAATTCATTAGAGTTACTGCTGTTGATGCCACGCCGATTTGAGTAATTAAACTTTAGGTTGGTTGCTAGAAACAGACTTTTGTCTCTCTGTTCTATATATTTCTTTCAGTCTTCACCCGTATACTTGGTATGATGAGTACTATAGTAACTGTAAGAGCACCAATCTTTGACATGAGAAACATTTGTGGTATACCACAGATGGCTCAGGGAGAATAAAAGCACATTCAGCGCCTACCTCAGCAACACACTTAGGGCACCGCCAGTCTCCTTTGGGTACGTCCTGCAGAGGTGGGATCAAGCAGAAGGTGTGGTAGCTGTCGTCACAGCCATCACACAGCAGGAGCCGGTCCTCTTCGTCCCCTCGTCCACACACAAGGCAGAGATAAAGGTCGATCTGAGGGTTAGCGCCACATTTTTATTTTATTTTTTTTAAAGGGAAAACAAAACAAGATGCAAAAATTGTTGTGGTATTGAATAACATGGTTAATTTTGACACTGAACACAATGAAATGATGAAATCACACTCACAAAGTTGACCTCCAGGGTCTCCTTGCGTGGTCTCATCTTGATGGCGAAGGCCTGGGCTTTGAGGTGCCGCTGCTTCTTGTTGAATCCATCATCTAAGTGAATTGGAAAACTACAGTAAGAGGAGTGGCTCTTGGTTTTTGTGTTTAAAAACAAAACATAACAAAAACAAAGCCTACACAAGTCAATCGAAATTTTTGTTTACCAGCTGATACGATCTCCAAGCCGACCATCTTGGGACTCGCTCCAAAGATTTTAAGGGTTTTTGGCTCCTTGTTTTCCCGCTAGAGAACAACAACAATAACAGCATTAGACTGTGAAACAAAGTGATCCTGCTAAATGTTAAGACACAGGCATTCCTGACACAGTGAGAAATCTGGATGTGCAGAGGGAATGCCAAAAGTTAACGTGTCAAGCACTTTTTTTAAACTTTTATTTGGGGGGACATGACCCATTTGCAACAATGTTATCAAATGTTACACTCAATGAAACGCATTAGTAGACAAAAGATAACCAAGAGCTCATGGCATTTTTCATTTTAGGTCAGCGTGGGTTACAAATTCAACTCTGAGTTGATGTCTGAGCAGCTTCACTTTACCTCTGATTTCAGGCGCCTGGAGCGTCTCTCTGGCAGTAGCCGCTCTTTGGTTTGCAATCCATCACCTTCTCCATCTTTATCCTTCTCATCCTCCTCATCGTGCTCCTCTTCCTCTACAGCCTCCTCGCCAACTCCCTCATCTACCTCATCCCCATCATTTCCCTCATCATACAACCTTTGGAGGCCCTAATCGGAGGCAAAATGATCACTGAATACTGAAGAAAACCAGGATGTTATTTGGCCCAAAGGCTATTACAAGCTATTAGAAACAGAACATTTATATACAGTATGAAGTGTTTTTGGAGAAACTTCTATAAGTACAATACATATACATGCAATTTAGACAAGAAACCTCAGAGGATCTACTTATGATGGTCTAAAACACATTAGCTGTAGTTTTCCTCCCAATTATGATATAAAATGCAGTTAAACAGCATTCAGCACCACTCACAGTTAGTGTGGCCCCAGTCTGGAAGAGCTCATAGGGGTAAAGGATCCTCTCATAGTGAGAACGTAGAAGAGACCCGGTGCCTTTTCCAGCAGGGTAGCCCATTCGGCTGGCCACCTTGGACCATAATTTTTCTTTACACACCGTCTCAAAGCCGCCCTCGGATGACACAATCTTTAATGCACACAAGGAAAAATGTTTTTTTTTTAGCTCTTACCACTTAATCTATCTAATCATCCAAAGTATTTTTTTAACATCATAAGGTAAAAAAAAAAACATTTTTTTGTGCTGCCAAAGGGTCCTTATTTACAAAAGTTCACTAAAAAAAAAAATAAAAATCTATTTTTAGATTAAAAAACAAAAATCTGAACACAAAACAAAAACAAACAAACAAACAAACCAAAACAAAACAAAACACATCCATGCTGACTGGTTCCACCTTGCTGAGCTGGTAGAGATCCAAGAGTTTCCTCTCCACATGAGGGAATCGAATCTTAGATCCCTGCAGCTCCCAAAACTTTGCAATTTGATCCAGAAAGTTGAGCTTTACGCGAGTGAGCGCCTGGAAAAGCAGCAGAGAAAGAGCAAAAGGACAGATTAGAAAAATCAGAGGCTGGTATTCATTTTGTTTCCACATTTTGGTGCCAGGAAAACCAAGAAATTTGCATTGGGGGGGAAAAAAACAACACAAAAAAAAACAACAGTATGTCCAGACACCTGATCTATTTCGACAACTTCCATACATAAATACTGTTTGAGATCAGTAAAAAAATAGGTAATGCAGTCTGATAATGATCATCTGCGCATTTCTAATATATATAAAACAACATTGCAGCTGTCCTGGTGCCCTGAACTGAAACAACACATATCCAAAATTTGACTTTAAGGGCATCCATGACATCAAACGTTGGACACAATTAAAACTAAACTGAAAAAAATAATAATGCAGCTTTTTGTTTTGTTTTAATAACCTTTTCCTAGTCACAATAAAAACTGCAGTGTATTTTTCCCCCCTGAGTGAGACTTTTCTTTCTTGGTGTCCACATCTCCTCAGACCCGACATGGTCTGCCCCCATTCAGGTCCAGTCCAAAAAGTCTACATAGTGCCTGTACCACCTCTGACAACTGAGGAAGTTCGGGGTCTCTCCAGTGATCCTCAGGACTTTCTATGCAGGCGCTGTGGACAGCATCCTCAAACAGAACACTGCATCCTGGTATGGGAACAGCTGTGTTAAGGATCAAAAAGCTCTTCAGAGAGTGATCGATACAGCAGAACGCTGCTGCACGACTGCTCTCCCCTCCCTACAGGACATCTACACCTAGAGAAGCTCAGATATTGAAGGACCCGTCCCAACCAACTGTTCCATCAGGCAGAAGGTTCCGCACCATCCGGGCAAGAACAGAGAGATTCAAGATAAGCTTCTATCCCCAGGCCATCCGTGTCCTAAACCAGAACATGCCGCCCCACTCCCCACCGACAGCATTCATAAGTGACTGAGAGAGGACTTATTCTCAACACATCCCAACCTGATTCTTCTCGCCTTTACTACAGCACTAGACACTTTAACACCCACTGCACAATGTACATTTTTAGATTTTCAATTTAAACATTTCCAGATTGTTTTATTTTATTTTATTCACTTAATGTACATAATTCACTTACTTACTGCATATAATGTGGTCTTTTGTATAATTCACTTAATGTACATAATGTTCTCTCTTTTTGCACAGTCAAGGAGTGTGTCAGGACACGTCCCACTGCGTGTTGTACTCATAACTATGCATGTGACAAATAAAGGATCTTGAATCTTAATTATCTATCATACACACGGCCAAAACAGTAACAATAATGGCTTCAGTCTCATTATAAACAATGACTGGAGTTATTTTATTTATTCATTCATTTGTGGCAAACTCACCTCAAGTTCATTCAGCCTTTGCACCCGAGGAGTGAACCGGAAGTTGCGTACATCACAGGCAAACGGAGGCTGCCAGTCCTGATTGACAACAGAAAAGAAATATTGCATTCACCAAAACAACCTGAGCAATGAGGAAATCATTGTGACAACACGTGACTAGTTTAAAATAAAAATAAAAATGTATCTGTTGCATGTGTGCATGTAGACGCCATTAGGCCCAATGTCTACCATCGTTCCACTTTAACTTAGCTAGCCACCACTTTAAAACCAAAACACCAGGTGGGAGTGAGGAAAACAGCTACATTTTCTTCGCACTTCCGCCCACAATTTTTCTGAACAACAAACGGAAAGCAGTGTCAAAAATGTTTAATTAAAAACTGAAAAGAAACTGAGCCTCGTTTGACCTCTATTTAGACTAATGGCAACTAGTAGCGTCGCTGCGTTTCGTAAAATCCACGCAGGCCCAAAGTAAGCCAGCTCAGGATCACAAAGAGACAACAAACCAAAAACCTCTGCAGACTTTCAGTTTTATAAAAAAATACCTGAGGGGGTCGGATTTTGCAGATGCCCGTCTTCTCTGCAATAGGTCGGATCTTGTTGATGAATCCCAAAGGATCCGAGAAATCCTCCCAACTCGGCTCAAACACCGGGCATTCAGGAGGGGGCACGAACTCCGCAAACGCAGACATATCGGCGTCCGTCCAGTGACACAGTCTTTAAAAAAATATATCAGGGATAAAAGTGCGCAAAGTTGAGCCTCAGGAGTCCATAATTGTGTTAGCTGCAATTGTTTCTTCCTTCTTCTTCTTTAGTGTCCATCGTGATTCTTCCAATGTCCCCAAATAACAAATCACGTCAGTGACAGGAGCATCCCAGGGGCGAAACCTAATGTGGTGTGAAAAGTGAAAGCAGAAAATACAACAAGAACCGAGTCAATGATGCATGTCACTCCTGTATCCGTAAACAGAGGGCCAAACCAGGCCGGGGTATCGCCACCAAATCCTCCCCCTACCTGGGACGGAGGGCAGGGTCAGTCCAAAAACGCCACCATTGCTCCTCTCAAACCAAAGCTTCAGGAGGAAAAAAAAAATCTGCGGTGAAGACTTGGCCGCAGACGATTTGGAAAAGAAGTTTCACAATACCCAACACACAAAAACACTCCGTCTATTATGTTAAACAAGCTAGCATCGCTTCTGCACTACCTGGGCAGTGCATGATTTTTTTCGTGAGGATGCATTTCCAACAAACTTATCTAAGGTTAGCTGTAATGTTCACTAGCTAACGTAATCACGCTAGTGAACTCGTCGATGTCCTCCAAAATAAACTCCAGCCTCTTCGTCCTCCTACTCTGGTGGCACCAGTCAAGCTTGAAAACAACACGGATAAGCCTAGTACCAAGCGTACACTGTTGACTGTTTCCTTCTCTCCGCACATCAGCCCCCATTCATTGAAGCATTTGAGGCGACGGAGAACTAGCACACAGCTAATTTGGTAAGCTAAAAGAAGCTTAGCTACCGCTTCCCGTTGCGCAGCTAACATTGACGTTAGCTGGCACAGTCGGCTGAGAAGAACGGTCCTCCGTGGTTTAAGCAGGTTAAATGAAATCGCATATACAAAAGCAATACTCTCTTTGCTTTGTTTTACCGGAGTCAGCTTTCCGTATATTTAAACGTCGTCTATACCTATTGTAGTCGGATTAGCAAACGTGCTAGCTACAACTAGCAAGGAAAGGGAAGAGCTCTTATGGTGCTTTCATGGACACTCGGAAAAAGTTTCACTACTTTTGAATTCATTGCTGTTTTTTCATCTAACTTTGATGCTTGCGTGAAGAAAATATATTTGGTAACAAGCGCTAATAAATTCATATTAGTTGTAAAAATCTGCTGGATTGATTGCTGTCACAGTTCTGCATTTAAGCAAAGGTGTTGGAAAAATCAGCAGTACGAATGCGGTTGGCGGTGTCAGTAATGTATCTTCGAGCAGATGTCGGTTAGAGGGGATCTCCTTAATGTGGCACACACTCAGGCTATCAGCACAGCAGCCCCATACGCCTGTTGATCACATATTTTGTTTATACATGCAACGTGTCAAAAGAAATTTGGTTGGAAGGCAGCTTGTTTCAAGCCGTGGGTAAACTGGGTATATAAAAGCTCAGCAAAAGATAAAGAATGATTATTTGTAATTGTGCACTTAGTTGATTCCAACAATCCAAATGTCTGTAAATGAGCATGTCTCTTTATTGTGTTAGACACTTTGTTGCTGAAGTTGAACATATCTGCCACTAGTTTACATAGGCCGAGACAGATTAATTTCTAATACAGCATAATTTACTAGAATACAGTAACTGTGTAAATCCTGAGCCACCCCTCATGACTTTATATTGTGCTAAGTGAATAAGTTGCACCAGTTTATAAAAGTATGCATGGCAAAAACAGAGTTTGTATAATTCTTATGAGCTTGAAAGTTGATATTTGGTTCGACCACCATTATACTTCTACACAGGCTGAACTCTCTTATGCAATCTTTCTTCTAATCTCTTTAAATAGTGCTCAGGAATAGTTCTCCGGGCTTCTAGAAGAACATTCCAAAGCTTCGGATGTTGGCTGGCTTTTGTTCTGTTTCAATAATGTTGAGGTGCGGGCTCTGCGGTTACAGTGTGTTTTTCTATCTAACTATACTATATTGGCACAGTGTTTGGGATCACTGTCATGTTGAAAAATAAAACCGTTATCATTTGGCTTCATTCCAGATTCTATTGCATGGTGGATCAAAATCTGATGGTCCTTTTCTGTGTTTCCCTGAAAATGGTCAGGTTTAAGAAGTGGATTGTATGTGTGTGAAAAACAGCCCATGTCAGAGGAAAACTTTGAAAGCCTGGAGAACTATTGTTCAAGGCCACTTTAAATTAAATTACAAGAAACTCTGGCTCCTCAGAAGTAAAATATAAAGAAGTGAAGGCTGTCTCAAGTACATAAGAATCCAAATATTATAACATAACATGATCCATGTCAATTCTAAACTACTAAATAAATAACAGCTGCAGTGGGATGCACTTTACATAGCATACGGAGTGTTACGTCATCTTCTGAACCAAAAGCTACGTAAAAATCTAAGTTTTAGAATTAGAATTTGATTTTATCTGTTGGTAACAGTGGCTGAGGTGACTGTATTTGACTTAATACAATATTTTATTGTGTTTTTATTTTAAGAAGGATGAACTACTTAGGCTGGCACAGTTGCTGCAGTGGGCTGTATCGTCCCCTCATAGCATCAGGTCCTGGCTTTAAAACCAGGATTTATGGCTAGCTTTATAGTTTTCTGATAGCGGTTTTCTCAACACACATGCCAAACCCTCTGCACAGTATGGCCCAGTCACCAGCTTGCTGTCAATGAGTTAAGCAGGAGGGATGACAGGTAGGTAAACAATGCCAAAATGTGTGACTGTATTGTAGCAAACAGCTACTTAAGTTTCAAATCTGTGAAACTGACAGTAGGCTACATCACTGGCAGCCTCTGGCTTTTCCTCACAGGAGGCTAGACTGGCAATCGAACAACTAACTAACCAACTCCAGGCAAAAAATCATCAGCCAACTTAACAACATAGGTATTTACCTCTGTTTGGTCAGGACTTTTTTTCTTTTTTACAAGCAGTTAGTCTTGACCAACAATTAAAAAGTGTAGTCTGTCTGCCTTTTTTCAGGGGGGCATTGTGCTGTATATGTGGGGAAGGGGCTTACTGGTGATGCAGTTGGCAGGTGTGGAGGCAGTGTGCTGCACTGTGTGCATGTGGGGAGTGGGCTAACTGGTGATTGCAGTGTTGGTGGGGGGGGGAGGGGGTGGGTGGTAGGTGATGGCAGTGGTGTGTGTGTGTTGGGTGGGGGGCATTATGCTGTATGTTGAGGAATGGTATGTACATGTTATAAGTAAAAGTATATAACATTGTAAAAACAATGTAGTCTAAATGTTACTGTGTTACAGTAAACCTCTGTGGGAAACACTGAAACAACATTGAAAGAAAAATGATCTTAATATGCTGGTAAGAGGGCAAAAGGTGTTTCAAATTACTCTACGAGTCATACATTTGGGTCCAATCTTGCTTTCCACACAGCTTCACATAACAAATTCAAAGCGCATCGAAAAATATCTACCTTGCCATTATACCATTAATTATTACATTTTAATGTGAAGTATGTTTTAAGGTTTGTTTTTAAAACTTTACATTGTACACAATAATCTAGTAGCACTGTAGCACTTAGAGACATTGGCATAAAAAAATTCACAGGCCTGTGGTCAGGTTTCCTCTGCAGGTCAACAAACATTATGGAGAAGAAGCTTTGGTTGGTCAGTTTTTTAAGCTAAACAACATAATAATAAATAGAAGGATACCTTCAAAATCAACGTGGTCAACCTCAATATAGTCAATGTGAAGGTTCACAGGTTTCCACAACAAATATCAGATCAACAAATATTTCAGAAACACTCTGACATGCTAGCAGTAGTATCTAAACTGTATAATAATAATAACTAGAACTCCTCTTTTCTGATACCAAAGTCCATTTTAATGTATTTAAACACAATTTTTTTTCTTTTTGTAGAACCTGTGCATCGAGAACACCTGTATCATTGCGCATGACAAGGTTCACAGTGGACAAAGTCCTCACTCCACCAATGGGGAAACATCATGGATGTCTTGAAGGCCGATGACCGCTTCATGTGAGGATCTTTACCATCTGAATCATGTTTCTCTGATGGAAAAGTACAGTAAAAAAACACTCCCTGTCAACTATTGGCAGCTTTAATGACTCTACAGTGCACCTCAGAGGCACAGAGCAGCAACTGCACCAACTAGGATCAGGGAAACGTTTTTGTTTGGTTTTTTTTGGTAGTTTGAAGCTCCTAAAAAGTGAGTCATCTGTTAGCCTAGATTATCATGAAGCTGTTAGTTTGGTGTAGCATAATGACTGAAAGCAAACAGAGGTGTTAGTGTGTTGTTGTGTAGTTGCTATTCGATCTAACATCATTTATTGCTGTTTTCAGCATGCTGGTCAATGCCATCCAGAGAGCAGGTATAACTGAGCTTCTGAACCAGCAGGTGGCGTTCACCTTCTTCGCTCTCACCAATGATGCTTTCAATGCACTGCCGCAGGATGAAGGCAACAGGCTGATGCATGAGTTTTATTCAACCACACAGCTTCTCTTTATTCACATTCTTAATTAATTAATTAATTTATTTATTTATTTATTTATTTTTGGAGGGGGGGGGGGGGGCGCTGTAAAATAAAGCAGAACAGTGAAACCACACAGCCTCTCATTTGATACCATGTCTCCTGATTCAGCCTCACCTCACATCTGTCTTGACTAACATCTCTGTATGAAAATGAAATTGAAGAATAATCAAATCGTTATGTCTTAGTCTTTCTTACATTTTTATAACAAAAGTTGCTCTGTAATGTTCTCAGATTCTACCTATAACAGTGGTTGTGACTCCATCATTCTAACATTTGGGAATCCTGCATCAACCCCAATGTGATCCAGGTTTGAAACAGAGCTGCTTTCTGTCCAGTTTAACGTGAAGGAGTGAACATTATGTTAAAATGATCTTGTTTCAAGACTGAACTTCAACATCAGCCGTGAACTGTTCAATGAGTGTTTCCCATCAAAATCTAATTTCAGACATAAGCACAAATCAAAACTCATAGTGAGTCTAAATGAAATCAATAATAAGTCACCAATATCATTAGTTTAACTTTTATCAGCTTCAGTTCATCTGAAACTTTGGAAACAGTGAGGACAACCTGTTCTACAAACATGCTCTCCCTGCCCGACTTCATTAAATTACCAGCATTTATTTGGTTAGTGTGAGTGGACTCTGGAACTTCATGTCATGGTTAGGGTTGCTCTCTGTGTTTGGCTTCTTTTAAAGCAGAGCAGGTCTGAAGCTGTGGCTCAGGTGTGAGCTGCGGAGGTGAGTGACAGCAGCAGGTAATACAGGACAGGTGCTGCTCACAGCAAGGCACCACGCAGCGCGCGCCTGGGCAACCAACCGAACGAAGGTGACCCTCAGGCAATGGGGAAATTCAGCAATCAAAGCATGAACTTGTTTGTTTCAGACTTATAAGTTCATAAGTTGAACTTAAGTTCCAAGGTGCTCCCTGGTCCGCCGAGAAATATAATCTCTTCACAGATTTCTAGTTCTTTCCCTGAATTCCCTCACAGTTGGATGCACCTGGAAAACCTACAAAAAGATGCCTGAAAACTTCAACTTTTCCCTTTTGACACAAAGTGGCTCTGCTCCACATTTCTTTGTCCAAGCTCATGAGCCCTTCTCCAAGTCTGAGTATTACGACAAGAGACGTGGAAACCTAATTTCAAAATAAAGACCAACTTTGAGTGAATTTACCTTCAACATTAACAGACATGTTAAGTACATAATAACTTATATCATTTAGTCTTGTTCCACACTTTACATCCAAATGACACACCCTTGTACTCTAGTAGGACCCTGTCAATATCAAGGCCATCTTCTTTTGGATTTCAAAGTAAAAGACCATTTCTAATGTGTGTGTATGTAAATGATGCCGTGAGTGTGTGTACATCTATGGACATCAACTTGATGTTTGCTAAAATGATAACTTATTAATTCATATAGAAAACAAGTTTTTTCTGTGAAAAACTAAAATCAACGCCAGAGAGGGTTAAAATAATTTTATGATAAAGTTAATCACACATTTGATTTCCATGTGTGACAACTGCAAGTGTCCAGAGTGAGGACATACTGAGGGACCCACTGCTGCACATAATCTGTGAGGCTTTGCACCCCTGATGATCCACCAGGACAAACTCAGCAGTGTGTGAGGAAGAGGAGGAGGAAGAGCCAGCAGCAGCTGACAGATGAAGAGAATAGACAGACTGTTCCCTGTTTGTGAAGGACTGCTAGAAATGTTTAAAATAACTCATTGTCTGTCCTGAATCAGTCGTTGTGGCAGAGGTGTGGTCCCGGGCGCGGCTGCAGGGGAGGAGTGGTGCAGTGAGCTCAACGGGGCGGTGCTGGAGATGCCGGTGAGAACAGCTGATGGCGATTTGGACTGATGGTTTTTTCCTTCCCTTTTTATAGTGAGACGGAGAGGAGCGGAGGGAGAGGGAAATCAGCTGGGACCGACAGCTGTCAGACTGTGTTCAGTCATAACCCAGGGAAAACTATAAATAAATGTGGAATCTGGTGATAAAGACCTGTGTGTGTGTGTACCTGTGTGTAGTGCATTTCACAGTCGTATTAGGTAATGTTCAAATAATTTTATCATTCCAGTGTTTTCAGTGTGGGAGAAAGTACTCGGGGCCTTCTAGTTACACACTATGAAAGGCAGCAACAAGTTGTGTGTGTATGTAAATGATGGCGTGAGTGTGTGTACATCTATGGACATCAACTTGATGTTTGCTAAAATGATAACTTATTAATTCATATAGAAAACAAGTTCTTTCTGAGAAAAACTAAAATCAACGCCAGAGAGGGTTAAAATAATTTTATGAAAAAGTTAATTCCACACCAGTTACAGGAATAAAATATTAATAGTAAGACAGCAGGAATAAATAACAAACAGGAGAAATATATACAAAACAAGAAAACGGCACACATGAGAGAAAAGGTCACATGACAGCACAGCATTTTCTACCCACACTTTGAACTGAATAACAAATAACATGTATTTATTAAACTTGTAGACAATGAAAACAAACAGAAATCAGAGTGTAAAATTTAAAAAACTTTTATTGATGTTAACTTTTTTTTTTAAAAAAGAAAAAAGTTATTAAAAAGAAAACCCCAACAGACGAACCCCTCTGAGCAAGCATTGGCGACAGTGGGGAGGAAAAACTCCCTTCCTTTTAAGAGGGAGAAACCTCCGGCAGAACCAGGCTCAGTGAGGGGCGGCCATCTGCCGCGGTCGTTCCAAGGGTTTTCTTAAGTATATCATTTAAAACTAACCAATTTAAAGTTTCCAATTCGTTTTCCAGAAATGTCTGTGAAGGTTCTCAGTCATCCAGGTCATCGTAGTCAAAAGAGCTTGCAAAGAAAAGTGTCTGGACTTCTTTAAGTTGCTTGAAGACGTTTCACCTCTCATCCGAGAAGCTTCTTCAGTTCTAAGGTGAAATGGTGGGGAGTCCCAGATTTAAACCTAGTGGGAGTATCCCCCCAAAGAGGGACAAAAGGACCCCTCACACACGGACCAGTACCTCCTCTTTGACTCCCATCACCCTCTGGAACACAAACTTGGAGTAATTAGGACCCTACACCACCGGGCAGAACATGTTCCCTCTAAGCCTGAAGGAAAAAAGAAGGGACACACACATGTAAAGGAAGCACTCAAAACATGCGGTTATCCTAATTGGGCATTCATAAAGTCAGCAAAGAGGCACAGAAAAGAAGATCAGACACTAGCGAGGGAGGATAAGAAGGACAGACGCAACAACATTGTCATTCCCTATGTAGCCGGTGTATCAGAAAAACTCAGGAGAGTTTTCTCCAAGCATGACATCCCGGTGCATTTCAGACCCAGCAACACGCTCAGACAAAAACTGGTTCACCCGAAAGACAAAACTCCTAAACACAAACTTAACAACGTGGTGTATGCTGTACAGTGCAGCGAGGAATGCCCAGACCTCTACATTGGAGAGACCAAGCAGCCACTTCACAAGCACATGGCACAACATAGAAGAGCCACTTCCACAGGACAAGACTCAGCAGTCCATCTGCATCTTAAGGATAAAGGACACTCTTTCGAGGATGCCAATGTTCACATTTTGGACAGAGAGGACAGATGGTTTGAAACAGGAGTTAAAGAAGCCATTTATGTCCACTGTGAGCGACCATCTTTGAACAGAGGCGGTGGTTTACGACACCAACAGTCTGCCATCTATAATCCAGTTTTGAGTTCCCTCCCCAGACGCCTTAACGCCCACTCACACCCTGGGCCATCTGACCTCAGGAAATCACATGATAGGGTGGGGCCAGGTTTCACAATGAGCTCACCCGAAACCTTGGCTGATTGGGACCCACACCCAATTTCACACCTTGGCTCAGGCGATTAGAGGATCATCAGGGGGTCCTTTTGTCCCTCTGTGGGGGGATACTCCCACTAGGTTTAAATCTGGGACTCCCCACCATTTGACCTTAGAACTGAAGAAGCTTCTCGGATGAGAGGTGAAACGTCTTCAAGCAACTTAAAGAAGTCCAGACGCTTTTCTTTGCAAGCTCTTTTCCAGAAATGTTTCATATCACGATTTCTTTTACATTACATCAGCCTTGTTTTGTTTCCTGGTGAAACAAAACAGTCGGCCTATAGATGAGAAAAACCGATGTATGCAACTTGGTTTCTTCGATAGTTTGGCTGCCTCCTTTATGAAAATTTCAGCAATCATATTTTCGATTGCTGGCTGATTTAATTCCAAGGCTAGCAAAACTAATCCTGCATTTTTAAACTCTTTACACAGGGCTTTGAAAATCACCTCATGGAAGTTTTTGAACTTTTTATCAATTTCATCCTTGATTTTAGCCCAGATGTTGTTGGTATGCTGGTTGTAGATGTCTGAAACTCTTTCCAGACTGATGACTTTGCCTGATTTTTTTACAGTTTGCTTAACGAGTTCTGCCATACAGTTTTCCACCAAAGATCTGTATTTTTCTTTGTTATCTATAGCCTGCATGGTGGCACGGCGGCCTTTGTCGATTGGAATTCTGCGCTTGGCAGTTGGGTTTTTTTTTTGCGTTTTTGTTTGTAATCGAAACCTAAATTGAAACGAAGGTTGTTGAAGTGTGAAATATTCCTATAATCGTTAATGACATTAACGTTACCACTTCCATAATTATGTATTGTGAGGTCCATTAGCTCATGGATGTGATCACTTCCATAATTATGTACTGTCACACCTGTGTGATCAATGTTGATATCTGCAACATGATAAATGACATATTCTAGATTACTCAACTCCTGCTGCAGCTGTGTAAAACTGTTTTGCATTTCGTCCTGGAATGGCCTCACATAATTTGCTACGGCATGTCTCCTGACACTGTCTGGGTTAATCCGAGCTCTTCTGCAGGACATTGTGTTTAATAATAATAATAATAGAACTACCTTCTATTTATAGAGTTGCTAATTATTTGGTATTATTGCAGCAAACCAGCCTATGAAATGGATGAAACACATCGTGACTGGGTTCCAGCGCTACACAAGGGACCTGCTTCAAACATACCACCATGCCAATCAGATTACATCTTCCATGTGAGGGTGAAGAGGTGACCCTTCTGGATGGTGAAGGTTTGCTGCGTTTGGTGAACAGTGTGGTAGTAAAACCAGGGAAAAATGAAACTGGCTCCTGTTAAATATTCTTAAGTCTTGTGCTGTATAAATAGCGGTATTTTTTCAAAAGATACAGTAATTAAAGTAATGTTAGTAGTGGGTGATATGTAAACACTGTCATGATTCTGTGTAAACATTTTGTCATTTGTAAACTATAAATGACATGGATTCTACATTGTAACTGATGTGATGTTCTACAAAGTGGTTTTAATTAAAAAAAAAAAAAAAAAGAGGCAAAAATGAGTTTGTTTCTTTATTCAACTTTTGAACAGTGGTACTCAGTCAGTACATATTCAGTAAATGCAAATTATTTACATGGCAGTGCACTACAGGAATAAATCTAGACCCCTAGATAAAACATTTTGGGTCATTCCCACAACCCACAGCTTTACTGTGTTCCAGCAAAGTATCCAATAGCAGTGACAACTCCTCCACAGTAGCAGGTGGGATTTTTCTTTTTTGAGGACGGCTCCTTTTACCTTTCAATACGGATGGTCTGTTTATGTTTTGATCAAGAGCCTTTTTTTGGGCAGCTTATGGCCAACCTCTGGCTGTATCTTGGTCATATTACCCAGCAAAACCCAGTATGCAGGTTCATCTGTAACAGTCCTTGTGCCACGGATCTGCACTGTTGCTTCTACATTAAACAGAAGAGCAGCGACATGGGTGCAGGTCTCCGCGACTCCGGCCATACAGGTGCAGTGGGCGGCTTCAGCCTTCCCTGTGATGCTCATCATGACCCATGGCTGCAATGCTGGTTCATTCAGTCTTTGAGAGTGCAGTACCTGAAACACACACAGACAAAGTTAATTTAAAGATAAGAACTAATAAGCCAAGGCCGACATAAATGTGTTTTATCTACTTTATCATAAATGTAACAAAGTGTTTAGAAAGTTAGCACATACATGTAATTCTTCATTTTTTTTATGTATCCATTTATAGAACGCTGCATGTTATATTCTAAATCTGCCTGTTCTATCTCAGAAACCTGCCTGCAGAAAATGAACCTAAAGTATGTAATGCAAGGATGTAATCACTTTTGAGATGGAGAAAGCATAAAGTGACAATTATGAATCACTTAATATGATAAGGAGATTCTGCAGGTCATTAATCAATGTATAAAACTAAAATAAAATGTATTTTTAGTGACACAGGATACAAACATGGAAGCAAGATGTATAATTAGAATTATTTATAATAAATATGAATAAATCATTGCAATTTATTTAACCATAAAGAATAACTAAATTCTTCAGGACAATGCACTGAACTCACTAGGTTATCCCTCTAACAGAGCCTCCACATGTTCTCACTCTAATTTCCCCCTGATGAATGAAGTTATGCTGCACTAATCTGAATGTTCGGAGGGAAATCAAACGCATTTCACTCGCAGTACTCAAGCTGACTTACCTTTGTTTGAATGACGACTTGTACGTGCTGACTCCACAGACAAGGTACGAAAATATATCAGGCTACGTCAATAGCGGTTGGTCTTCAGGGTTTCTACTCCACGTCCGTATTTCATACGGGTCCACATTTCCAATGCATGCTATTTTCTGCAAGTACCGCCGCTTCGCCTCTGGACGCAATCGGTCTCTATACAGTCCATTCTCTTTTGACCTATGTACAGAGCCCCGGAGGGGACATGGGAGAAAAAAAAATTAAGACGGACTTTTGTGAGATCTCGCAAAACTAACTCGGGATCTCGCAAAACTTTTGCGAGCTCTCGCAAAACAAACTCGGGATATCGCAAAACTTTTGCGAGCTCTCGCAAAACAAACTCTCGCAAAACTATGGAGCCCCGCAGGGGACATGGGAGAAAAAAAAAATTAAGACGGACTTTTGCGAGATCTCGCAAAACTAACCCGGGATCTCGCTAAAGTTTTGCGAGATCTCGCAAAACAAACTCGGGATCTCGCAAAACTTTTGCGAGCTCTCGCAAAACAAACTCGGGATCTCGCAAAACAAACTCGGGATCTCGCAAAACTTTTGCGAGATCTCGCAAAAGTTTTAGCCGCATTCTTCAGATGCCGGCTCGAAGCCGACCGGGAGGTCGAGGCACGATGTGCCGGGAAAGCGGTGTTCCTCCCGGCTGTAGTAGGTCTCGACCTCCTGTTAGCTTCGAGCTAACGGGAAGAATGCAGCTAAAACTTTTGCGAGATCGGCCCTTGCGAGATCTCGCAAAAGTTTTGCGAGAGCTCGCAAAAGTTTTGCGAGATCCCGAGTTTGTTTTGCGAGATCCCGAGTTTGTTTTGCGAGAGCTCGCAAAAGTTTTGCGAGATCCCGAGTTTGTTTTGCGAGCTCTCGCAAAACTTTTGCGAGATCCCGAGTTAGTTTTGCGAGATCTCGCAAAAGTCCGTCTTAATTTTTTTTTTCTCCCATGTCCCCTGCGGGGCTCCGTACCTATGCGTTGTTCCCCACCCCCCTAAATTTCAGAGCCCCCAGTAATAATAATAATAATAGTAACAATTCAAATAGCTGGGGCTTGATCAACCCTACCTGGGTCACCTGGGAAAGGGGGTCTGATTGTTGAAAGGCCCGAAAACCTCTGTGACTGCCATCAGCAGCAGTTATGCAGATTAAGATAATTTTATTGTTTAAGTTATAATAAATAAGTTAAAAATACTTGTTACGGCCCTAGCAGGGCCTCCTCCTGAAGGTGCCTGTGTGGGCGTGTCCCACAACCTCTTCTGCCTGAGGTGCCACCTTTCCCTTTTGTGCAGCTGACTCTCGTCAGTAATTAAAGAGATTTAAGCCCAGGGAAAGGTGAGTTCTGGGCCAGGGTGCCGTGTGAGTGGTTACAGTTAGTGAGCTGTGTTATTGTGGTATGCAGCTAGTGAGCTGCTCTCTTTCTTTTTGGCTTACGTTTTACTTTATTGACCAACGCCTGAGTTTTGTTTGTTTTCTTAAATGGTGATAGCGGCTTGTCCGTCTCTTTTAGTTGAGCTACTTTAATAAAACTCTTTAATTTAACCCTCATGCCTTCTTGTCTCCTTTTTCTGACCCGGACACTTCGTGTTACTTCCCTCTCACCGCCTAGACCCCTCAGGGGAACGTAACATTATTTTAATATATCAGATTTAATGTATACATTGTTTTAAAAATACACATTTAACGGTTTTACAAAATGGTTCCAGGATGGAACCAATGTTCAGTCTGTTTTCCACCTGTGGGAAGGAGTGCACACTGCAAGATGCGTTTTCATTAACCCCTGCAAGTTAATGCAGCCAATGAGGTATGCAATTTGTATTTTATGTCGTAGTAGAAAAATAAGATGTTTGTTTGTGACAGAACTGTCGAGTTTATGGTAGTCACGTGTAATATGTTAACATTTTGTAAAGGTCAAATTGTGAGTGTTTTTATGTTGTTTAATAATGTGCTTTATTGTTTATTCTCTATGAAAACAATTTATTGTGGAAATTGATTATTTTATATTTGTACAGTTCTCACAGCATCGTTGGTGGCACCTGTGTGCAATAAATGCCAGTAAAAATCAAGAATGCCTTGTGTCTGTTTTTCAACTTGGAGGGAGTTACATCCTCCTATGACCCAGGTTACGTCACTGATGATATGTCCAGGGGTACCAGACGGTGTATCATAAACTACCTGCGGACCAGAGTGTTACTGAGCAAACCTACAGCATCTTGAGCTGGAGTGGGGCACAGATTAAGTGTTCAGCAGTCATTCATTCATATCAGTCATGGTGGCTAAACTCTCAGGTTGGTAATAAATGTATTACCTGTATAAGAAAAAGTATCATGTAAACAAATAAGAGCTTAACAGTACCTGTTATGCTTATTATAGCTGTTAGCTAAAAACGCTAATTTAGCTTAGTTTGCCTTTGTTTGAGCTTTGACAAACATGATCGACTGTTCCCATTAGAATTCCAGTTATCATCTTGTACCCCCTGAAAGTCCTGTATGCTTTGAGAGACCGCTACAGTAGGGAAACGTACAAAAGAGTGTCCAAACCATTGTAATTTTGGCTTATTTCTGTCTTATATAGCATCCTGACTCCTTAGCTAACTTAATAACTTTAGCTAAAGCGAACAGTCTAATTCACAGGTGTTGAACTCCAGACCTCGAGAGCTGGTGTCCTGCAGGTTTTAGATGTGCCCTTGATCCAACACAGCTGATTTAAATGGTTAAATTACCCCCTCAAGATATCTTGAAGTTCTCCATAAGCCTGGTAAAGAAACTAATCATTTGATTCAGGTGTGTTGACCCAGGGTGATATCTGAAACCTGCAGGACACCGGCCCTTGAGGCCTGGAGTTCAACACCCCTGGTATAATTCATTAGTGCAGTATTACTGGATCACCTCTGTTTGAAGTGATATGGTATGATATGACTACCACTGAAATGGCAAACTTTGTGCTGGATTATTGTGCAGTTTTCTCGAAGGACCCGGATGTATGACCCCAAAAACTGAATTTAAGAACTAAAACTGAATGGTGAAAAGTGAAACTGAAAGCATTCAAGAGCTAAATTTAATTCAAATTCAGTTTTAAAAGCTGTTATTCAGGTTGAGCAATTCAGATTTGGTCTGAGCAATGAAAGTGTTGGCAGGATGAGAACACCATCTGTCCAGAGTTTAAGCTTTCTATACTTAGTTAACAGTCTTGTTTTGATTTAGCCACACCTTATCTTTATTCTGTAGTTTGCAAACATTTACTATCCCAAGTTTGTTTGTTTTGTCACTCAAAACTTATCTGTAAGACTTTTACAAAACTAAAGACATCTGTGAGAGCAGACCTTCATTATTCTTCCCACAGCACGGCTCAGCAGTGAAACCCTTTACCTGAGGAAGTGTATTATATTGTGCTGTAAATTAAAAAAAAATTTAAATTAGCTAATAGCAATTAAATATTATTTTTAGCAAAGTAAAGATGCCAAATTTAATCACTCTCGAACAATGTGTTGCTGTTTGTGGCGTCTAGAAGTCATCATGAAATGGATACTCTGGATGGTCAGACCACCTGTTGAGCCAGAAAAGAGAAATATTAATTGGAGCCGTTTGTTCAAGGAGCAAAACTTGACACAAGCTGCACTATACTCACATGAGAAGCTCCACAAAGCGGATGTTTTTGTTCAACCCTTCAACTGCCTTCATATCAGCGTCAGAGAGAGAGAAATCGAATATCTGGAAAGTTGGCAAATAAGTCTGATTATATTCCATGCGTCTGGTTTTCAGAATGCACTTTTTGCTACCTACACACCTAAAATTATAAACAAACCTCAAAGTTTTCCTTTATGCGAGCAGGGCTGAAGCTCTTTGGGATGACCACCACGCCTCTCTGTACATTGAACCGCAAACACACCTGAGCCGTGGTCTTGT
The DNA here is from genome assembly GCF_051167445.1 of Perissodus microlepis. Lineage (NCBI taxonomy): Eukaryota > Metazoa > Chordata > Actinopteri > Cichliformes > Cichlidae > Perissodus > Perissodus microlepis. The sequence goes on from NC_140477.1 coordinate 5,992,492, forward strand.
TGTACTTTTTGGCAATCGATACCAGCAGGTCATCTTCCAGCATTGGGGGGCATTTTAGGTTTACCCTTTATTGAAACAGTGATATTTTAATATCAATCAAGAGAGGCTGAGAACTTGACTAGCTACTCATAAAATGAGTGTGACCCATACCAAGATGGATCTCTGGATGTTCCCAGCGGGCTGTAACCAACAATGATGATACCATTCTGCCGGCAGTATTCAAGCAACTTTGGCTGGGTGAAATAGGGGTGGCATTCAACCTGTAATAGAGCACATATCTATACATACACACATATATATTTGTTTCTGATGAAGACAGCTTGGCTTATTCCTTGCGAGTGTTATGAACCAACACTTCCAAGTGCATCTTGATTGTTCATGTTACTTAAATAATAACTTCCTATCTCTGTTATGCTTTCATTGATTCAAAGTTCAGTCCTTTCATACTGATATTTCAGGCAGTAAACTTACTTTTTAAATAAATTTGAAGTTTTCCCCACATTTCTGGGCGGTATACATTGCCTGCATTTTGTTCCTATACCTCTGCAACATATCCATGTCCTATCCATACAATGTTCACATATCTATCAAAACACAGCTGTGTGTGTGTGATTTAGTTAAAACATATTGGGCATATGTCTAAAATCTGAGTCTTTCTGTTGTATTGTTCATTAGCTGTATGCGCAAATATTCAAAGACTGAAACTAAAGCCTTCAGCTGGTTGTGCCTCAGATTCTTTCTTCTGACTTAAAATTGCCGCTGCACAATAGAGTAACAAAAGCATTGACTCTTGAAACACTACTTTTTAAAATGAAGAATGGTTTGCACATTTATCTGCTGATCTTATGGTAAATATAGTACTGTACATTTCCCAAGTCTCGAGTATTTATATTTCTAATAAGACACTTTCTTGTAAGTGGTGCTGAGCAATAGTTCTCCAGGCTTTCTGAAGACAAAGTTTTACTTTGGGCACTAGCTATTTTTTCACTCTTTTATCACGATTATTAAAACACCTAACACTGATCTATGAAATCAGTGTTATCAGTGTCACAAAAAGGCAGCTAATTCAAAGAATGACTCATTGAGTCTACACATTACAGAAAAGTTAGGAAAGAACCAGTTTCTTTAGGGACTTATTAGTATCCTGTAGTAAAAGAAAATTTCTTCCCATGTCTTTTATCTAAATCTCTGCCATGAATAACACGATTTGATGAGCAAAGAGCTTTTAGCTGGAAACTTGGCATATCTCAGTATGGTGTGAGGAAACTGGACAAGTGGAAGAAAGAAAGAAAAAAGCTTGCAGAAGAAAAAAAAACATTACAGCAGATGAACAGCATCTGAAAGCCATGTCCTTAAGAAAACAGAAAAACTGTACCAAAGATCTGATATGGGACCTGAGTGCTGTATCTCATCCTTCAACTAACCCATCAACAGTTTGTTGAGACTCACTATAAATGGTCTTTGTGGAAGGGTGGCTGTCAAGAAGCCATTCTTAAGGAAAAGAAGCAAGAAGAAAAGGCTGAATAGTGCCAAATTACACAAGAACTGTGTCAATACTGCGCCGTGCTACCTCACTGAACTCCTTAGTCTATATACCCCTGGGAAAGCCCTAAGATCATCAAGACAATTACTCTTAGTGCAGCCTAGATCCCGGCTAAAGACCAGAGGTGACCGTGCTTTTGCCCCGGCAGCCCCGAGCCTCTGGAACAATCTTCCTGCTGCTATTCACGCCTCTGATTCCATCTATTCATTTAAATCTCAGTTAAAAACTTACCAAGCGTTTTCAGTTAGTTAGTTCACATCCCCTATAGTTTTACCCTTATGTTATTTATCTTCTACTAATGTTCCACTGTATAAATACCCCCACCTTGTATTTATGATTACCCAGTAATTTTATCTTCTAAACTATGCTCTAATGTTTTATTTCTTATTTTGTCTGTACTTTTTTTGGGGGGGGGGGGGCGGGGGTTGTGAACCACTTTGGTGTACCTTCGGTTTTAAATGTGCTATATAAATAAAGTTGTATTGTATTGTATTGTAAGAACTGGGATGAAAATCAGTGGCTACAGGTCTTATGGAGTGATGAATCCAAATGTGAAATTTTATGTTCAATTTGTAGTCAGCAGTCTTTGTATGGAGGAGGTCAAAAAAGAGGTACAACAGTGAGTTTACACTCATCTATAAAACACAGTGGAAGCTTTCATGCTGCATTTCAGCCAGAGGTGTTAGGATTTTGCATTTTGAGACACAGGAAAGCACAGCAATAAAGGTTCTTTTTGTCTATGTGAGGTGTGGGATAGCTATCTATCCTAAAGCTCTGCCTGCGACTAGGTGTTGGGCAACATGATGACATTAAAATATTTGTTTTGATAACAAACTTCCAGCATCTAAGATTTAGTTCTGTGCCATGTTCTATTGCACAACTTGAGGACTTGGTGTACAAAAAACACATGCACACACAGAGAGAGTAAACAAGTACTTCCTGACACCTCTAGATGCATAACTCCATTCAGAAAGCTTTAAATGTATCTAACTGAACAATGGTTTCTAAAATGTCCTTATGGCTATGCAACAGAACTTAATTATTAATTAGACTGTTTTTCTAACTAAAACATGATGAACATTGAAAGCACAGCTCCCCTCCTGCAAAGAGCAAAGATTTTTGACCTTAGTATTCTGAAAACAAGTACTTAGTAACTTATTTCCAGACAACTGCTTGCTCAATAATGTACCACTAACCTGGTTTGACACAGGTTTGTGTTTCAGCCCCGGCTTGTTAAGGATTAGCTCTAGTTGTCGCTTGTTGAAGTTTGAAACCCCAAGAGATTTTACAAGGCCAGCGTCTTTACAAGCTTCTAAAGCCTGTGAGAGACATAGGAAAGCACAATAATAAAACAATATAGTCAACGTTGAACTTTGAAACAATTTAAAAGCTCACAGAAACAGTAAAACTGAGACACTGTTGAAGCTGTCATTGATTTTTACCACATATCTTTTTGTATTTAACTATAAGTTAAAGGACGCGTGTACCCAATACTGTTGTTCTGTAGCAGTTATGTTGTCTTCACATATGTTAGGAAATCACTGAAACTAAATTTTCTTGAATAAGCAGGCCACCAAGTCTCACCTCCCATGTGGCACAGAGGTTCGTTTCATGATAAAGCCACTTCCCACTCTCATCTTTGGGGTTAAATTCATCTCCTGGCTTCAGAAAATTATAGTGTTTCAGTATAGTATAGTATTTCATTTGGTGCAGTAAAACCTCATGAAATTCAAATGTAAAAATTAAAAACTTGTTATTAAGTTTTCACATGTGTGCATACCTTGAAAGCCATGGGCAGTTCTATAATATAGAGGTCAACATAATCCAGCTGTAATGTCGTCAGGGTTTTCTCTAAAGTAGGTCGTACTAGCTCGGGTGGATGAAATGTGTTCCACAACTTCAAAAGAAAAGAAGAAAAGTTAACAAATGTAGAAAAAAGCTACAGAACTCAGTATTTGTTTTTTAAAGATTCAAAGGTAAGTCATGAAAATTAATATGTTATCGATTCGTATGTTATCCATACCTTTTAAGTTTCTCACAGGCAAAAAGCATTTTAGACTCGTTTTTGGTTAACTTTTGCCTTGAGGGACTTTGTAATGTTTGTCTCGAAAGGTGTTGTACAAATCAAAATGTACTTACTTTATCTTCCTTATTTTTTTGTGGTTCAGGGAAATAATATTGGTATAATATTCAGATTGGCTTTTTTTCTTATTTGCATTATTAGTTATTTACTTTAAAATAACTAAAGGAGTTGTACTTTTTTGTCACTTTGGCCACCATTTTTGACAGGAAAAAACACATTTTTAAACTTTTAATTTTTTGTTGGCATCAACAATTACACCCAGAGAAATCCTGCTAAACGCATTTTTCATGCATTCTCGATATAGATGTTAAAGCTCATCTAGAAACATGCATGCTAGGAATGGTGCAACCAAAACCTGTGCATGCTGTCATAGTGCTGGATTTGTTTAAATGAATTAGAAGAAAAACAACCTGCTTCACCCTGAATAACCTACATAAGGATTTTGTGGATTTGTTATAAATGGAACTTGTTGTTCGAGTTCTAAAAGTCTTGATGATCTTCATGCATCACTGAACTCTTGAGGTGGGAAGTAACAAAGCACAAATATTTGTTACAATTTTATACAATTTTCTATACTGCACTTCAGTAGTAAAACAGGCTCGTTACTTTTGCCTTAACGGATTTGCTTTAACGGATTTTTGTCACTGTGAGCCGACATTGTGTTTTTGCATATTATGATACATGCAAATCAAACTGAGGCTATTTAAAGACTACATGAAAATACTCTGTAGATTAGTTTGGTGTACTGTGATGGGTTTAAAGTAAAGAAGAGTGTGTGACCGGTGCACAGTGACTGTGGTTTCATGAGTTTGCATGAGTTCTACATCAAGTGTAGCAGAGATTCATATGAATTTTAGCTGATGATTCTTAGATCTATTGACTGATATATATTTTTTATTTTACTTCTTTTTCTTCAGATTCAAGCTGAGTATACTTAGATTGGAAAAAACTTAGGCTGAAGTTTGTATTCCCATCTACTAATATTATTTTATCATTGTGTTAACATAGCCCAAGTTTCAGTTAGCTTTGCACAGAAATAGAAATGTCCTCCAAACAGCTACTAAACAGCCTGTACTTTTTTACTTTTACTTGAGTAAAGAAGTTGAATCAGTACTTCATCTTTTACTGGAGTAGTTTTGAACAGTAATAGATGTACTTCTACTTAAGTACAGAATGTGTGTACAGAAAAACAGAAAGAAAAAAAAAGTTCAACGGTCAAGGTGCACAGGAGAGGCTCACACGAACAAGTATGCTTTGTAAACCTTTCCACAATAGAAGATGTCCTCTCTTTTCACAGTTCCATCTGCTATTTTGTCCCTTATTGCTTGCCCCACTTCATGTTCATTGTAATAGATCAATGCTCCGTCAATATGTCTGTAGCCCGTCTCGATCGCAATTTTGACAGATTCATATGTAGTTCCTTTAGGAGTCTGTCAAAAAAAAAAAGAAAAAAAAAGAAGAAGTACTGGAAGTAATATATAGTATAAAATAAAATAACAACAACCATAATATAATAAGCACTCAAAAGTCACAGCGAAAAACAAACAAACAAAAAATCCTACCACTATTTTTTATTTATTCATTTAGTTTTTGCTTCATGACACATGCACAACGATATACAATATACAATTAAATCATGAATCTTACCTCGCGGGGATTTGCATAAGTTCCCAGTCCTATCAAGGGTATGCTGTTTCCATCAGATAGGGGAATGGAGTGACTTTCTGCTGTCAATTCCATGTTTAACAAAAATGTTTGTTACAAAGATCTTGATGCCTGACACTGTGCACTCACTCGAACTTTTGAATACTGTCTAAGAGGCTGGCTCCTCTGCTCTCTACTCAGCCAGAAACTCCTCCCAAATGCAAAGTGCCTCAACTGTTGCTCATGAAAACATGAACAACCGGACACCAAGACAAACAATTACAAACGGAAGTGAACACGCTATCTGATCATCATGAATGAGACTAAAATGCTATACTATATGCTATATTATATGTTGGATTAAGCTTTCAGATACTGGTGAAAGCTGGCAGTGACAATGGGATTACGCTGAATTTATCTACCCCCAGTTCTTCAGGTGACACGGTGTTGAAAGCCAAAAGGTGAGAGGGAAATTAAAGGGTATTATCAATGGGACTATTCCACTCCACCCTCATAGTGGTACATCCCATCTGCCTAGTATTGAAAAGTCTTTCAAGATTCAAGAGCTTTATTGTCAATACATGAGTATACACAGTTTACAGTGTACCGAAATGCTGTTTCACCCCAAGCCCCCTATGGTGCATTTATATAAGTATATAAAAGATATATCTCCAAGAGATATAAAACTAGGATTTACAACAAATAATATGCTAAATTTAGGGATAAAAGGGTACTAATTACTAACTATACAATACTATAATGATAACTGTACAAAAAAGTCTTTGATTTATGATTGACCTGGAAATTATATTAATTTATACTAATACTTATACTAATGTTTTTTTTTTTCAATAAAAACAATAATAACAGTAATAGATTACCTTTAAATGTAACTTGCCATGTTAGCCCTCTACTGCATGACTTTTTAATTTTTGGGGAAAAAAATATTTCTCCCTATTTTGGGGGAGCTTTAGGGTCCCTAATAATATATCAATCATAAAATTTGACACCCTGCCCCCCCCCAAACAGATATTGGTTTGTTGCTTCAAGGCAACACTGTGCGACAAGGGTAGTCAAACACCAAGTTATTCTATAATAAGTTTTATAAGTACAACAAGGATGAACAAATAAATAAGCAACAAATAAACAATGTAAACATTTCACAGAACAATGAAACACCAAAATACATCCAACATTTGACCCTAACCCCACGCACATGCACGCACACACGTTGTGTTTCCATCTCTTTTGGGGACATTACATTAACTTACATTCATTTCCTGGAAACTTATCCTGACCCTACCCATCACAAGTCCCTGCCTGAACCTAATCCTAACCCTGACCTTATCCGAAACCTAACCTTACCCTGACCCTGACTCTCAGCCTTCACCATAAAATTGAATGATTTACCTTGCAATTTGTCCCCATAAAGTAGGCGAGACCTCACAATGTGAGTGTGTAAACAAATTTGTGTCCCCACAACAATAAGTAATACACGACCACACACACACACACACTAACACACACACAGACACAGTTACTTTACCAGCTGACCCCTGAGCTCCTAAGTGTCCGTCAAACCTGATTCAGGGACCCACTCCTCTACTTCACTGTCACTCTATGATAGCTCACTGTCCTCACTTTCTGAGGACAGAAAGTGCACATTCCCTTGGTTTCCTTCCATAAAAGGTTTTTACGTCCATGTCCTGTAATTATGAGTAGATTGTAAAGTAAAACACATTGACTATGATCATATAAATGCACACAAACACATCTCTACACACATATGCTAATGCATTATATTGCCTGAAAAAAATTAGGCTAACTGCACAGTGTTGCCTTGAGGCAACGAATGAAAATTAACAGTTTTACTGTATAAATAAATTTAAAAAAGTAGAACAAACAATCAAATATGTTTCTTAACATATTCATGCACATACAAGTATTTTTATATACATTTATTTCACTATAAACATGTAAAATAGTGATCTTTATCTTGCCTCCTAATGGAGATGTCTCTCATGGAGTGCAGCTTGTAGAAAGGGGTCTTCCCCGCCCCCCCCAAAAAAAGTCACACCACCTTCAACTCATCATTTTATTGGAAAGATAGGTGCCTGGTAGCATTATTTGAGAAAAAATGTAAAATATATATATATATATATTTTGTTTGTTTGAAGGGCCAGTGTAAGGCATGAAAATGTGGTTTGTTGCCTCAGGGCAAAGCTATGCAGTAGAGGGTTAATATAAGCCACATAATATCTCGTTAAAATATCAAGTCGTTCCATTTGTAGTTTGTCCTCACCGGGACACCGTAAACGCGTTAAAATAACGCGGTGCCGTGTGGGTATTACATGGTATGTGTTTTTAGCTGCGAATACACAGACAGTCGACAATCCCTGCTAATATGTGAGCTTTAGAACACAGAATGTGTAGCCTTGCTTAAATCAATAATTTACTGTGTGCGGTTATCTTTCTGTTGTTTTGATAAGACCCGCCACAGACCATGGAGTGTCTTTTTTACGCGTTTAGCATATGCACAGTAAAACTAGGCTACGATGCTAACGTAGCTTCCCTAAAGGACAGAAATGCACTTTAGTTAACTAAAGCTGCTGTACAGTTAAGCAATACTGCGTGAAGCATGAATGAACCTTGGTTTTAATGCAGTAATCATTTAATATTTATCTTCTTTAAGTCAGAGGAATAAAAAGCTGTTCTTTGTTTTCGACTGTAACGCTAAGTGTGTTGATTAACTGACTGAAAAGCTCGGGTAGCTGTAGCGACTGAGACAATGGACGAAAGTGCCGAAACTGCTGAAAACGACGACATTGTCATCATCGTGGAAAACGAGGCAGAAAGTTTACCAGCGGAAGAAGAGAGACTGAAACAGCAAGCCACATTCGGGCTCATGGATACGTGTCCTGTCTGCAAGTTGAGCTTTCACAACAGGGAGCCCAAACTCCTGCCGTGTCTCCACTCCTTCTGCAAGAGGTGCCTACCTGCCCCCTTCATGAGTGCCGAACCAAGACGCGACACCCAGGGCCAAGTTGACAACAGCAAGTCATGTGAGGAAAATTGGCTCACAGATAAAGTTTGTCTGTGATAAGCAAACCATGACGTTTTGATTATGTGTGGGCTATTCCACATCAATTCCCCCAAATTACTGTGTAGTCATGTAATGTTAGATTTATCGGGAGGCGCACAGTGGGTTAGGTGGAAGGTTACTGCATGGAGTTAAAAGGGGTCTAGTCTAAATCGGGCATTAGTATGGAGTGGAACAGTCCATGTCCATAAAGGAGAGCAGTTTTCTGTGATCTTTTGTCCCTTATTGACTCACGGCAGGAGTTATTGACTCAACTCCTGCTGTCTCTCCACTCCAGCCTCTAGACTCTGGCCAATGATGTTAAAAGGTTGGTTGGTCCTGCTGTCATCTCTAGGACTGAGAACTGTCCCTGCTCCCCCAAACATGCGCACATACACTGAAATGGATAACAGCTACTACAGATTGATAGATAATCTCCAGCATTATGCTGCACACTTTAATATGTCTTAAAGATACGAGAGTTTGAAAATTGCAACAAAAAAGTTCCAAGTTTATCGTGATACTCCAAAAAATAAATAAACACAATAAACAAGTGATAGAAAAATATGAATATTTTTAAAATTCATTTTAGGAAAGTAGGGAAGAACATTATCACAAGTTTTGGAAATGTTACTACTAGAGACAAAGTCTATTTAGAAAAGTCTAATTGAAATTGTTTTTTTTTTTTTTTAAGTATCACAATAAACTTCATGGTATAAATACACCTCATATGTTTTAACATATCTGATTTTTAAATTTCAGCCCCCTATATTTGAAATGGCTCTTTCTGCAAGCCTTAAAAGATAAAAATGCAATCATTACTATTAAATTTTTTTAATATATATATATATATATATATATATATATATATATATATAGTGCTTAACTAATTTATTAGCCCACCACCCAATGTAAAGTTTATGCCACAGCTGCCGTAAATTAACAGTAGTGATAATTACCAAAATCATTTTTTTATCTTTCTGTAATGGTTAATCCACCAGAATGCGTACGCTCTTTACTCAAAATTATATTGTTATTGCTGAAATATAATTTTTCTTGTTATGGATGAATTTTCAAATTGACTGTTTTACAAAAACAGGCATTATTATTATTTTATTTAGATGCCAAATCACAGCTATTTGCTTACGTTCCTGAGCAGAAAAATTTGTTTTAGCTATGCTTGATTTATTTCTGACTCCTTAGAAGTCCACTGTGTCATCTCAATTTCTCTGGAGCAGTTTCAAACTGTTCTTTCTGTTTTTGAAACAGGCTTAATTAGCGCTGATCATACGACCTTTACAATCAGTTGATTTAAAAGAGTCTTCATTACAGTATTATTTAGACGTCATATAGATCTCATGCAGTTCTGCATTATCCTGTAAATAAAGGTAGAAAATCAAGAGTAGAACCAGACTGTCTGAAATGGAGTGTTTAGAGCAGTCTGAGGGATGAGCTTTGTTTTAAGCGGCCGTGTTTCGTATGGTGTTTTTTGAGCTAATATCTTTAGTAATGTCTGTGTTCACTCCAGTGGTGGGCATTCGATGTCCAGTATGCAGACAAGAGTGCTGGGAGATGGATGTGCTGGACAATTTCTTTGTAAAGGATTCTGCCGAGGTGCCAAGCAGCACTGTGGAGAAAACCACGCAGGTTAGTCGTTGAGCTTATAACCTGAGCTGTTCCTTTCCCTGAGCTTTGATTTTATTGTGATACCACATTCCTGTAACTACACAACTGATTTTATTTTTACCCTTCCATTGGTTTTTTGTCTTTAAAGGTGTGCATGAGCTGTGATGACAACACAGAGGCAACAGGTTACTGTGTGGAGTGCGTGGAGTTTCTGTGTGTCACGTGCATTGAGGCACACCAGAGGGTTAAGTTTACCAGGGACCACACCATACGCCAGAAGGAGGAGATGTCTCCAGGTATTTTCTTTCCAGGAAAGATACCTGTTTTTCCTGTAATTATTAACACGGTGATTCTTCTCTGTGACATTCCTGATCCGTGACGTTACGCTTCCCTCCTTGTTTATATACCAGATGCTGTCAGCCTATCCACACAGAGACCCGTCTTTTGTGACATCCACAAGCAGGAACCGCTGAAGCTGTTTTGTGAGACTTGTGACCGACTTACCTGCCGAGACTGTCAGCTCCTTAAGCACAAGGATCACAAGTATGGAGAATGTATTTCTCTATTCACAGTAGGTTTATAGCTGTTTAAGACAATGGTGTTGCAGCACAATTAAGTGCATTGTGGGTAAGCCTGCCACAGCTTTTAAACACACAATTTTTCCATGTTGTGATGTTTGATAACAGGTGTCTGGTTTGATGAGGTGCCACGTTGCTGTCAAAAATAAAATTATATTGGTTATGTCATGGTGCTGTTGACTCTGGCCAGGAATAATGGCAATACATGAATTCACATGATGGACTCAAAAAATAAGAGTTTTTATTTGTACCTGATTATTCATGCTTAACCATCTTTGTGTTTAGCTACCAGTTTTTAGAGGATGCATACAGAAACCACAGGCAGTGTCTCGAGACCATGACGCAGCAGCTGCAAGAGAAAAGAAAAGCCATCGAGGAAGTATCCAGCTGCATCAACGGCGGGTAAATTTACCCTGCACAGCTGGAGCTTGATCAGAGAACCTGTTTTAGCTCCACTGCAGATATAAAGCGTTTTTGCCATAAAAAAATATTGAAGTGGAAAATTGAGCTGTATGAATTTAGGATTTTGGTTTTAATTAAATTAAAAGGGATTTCCACTTGATTTATATTCTTGGATTCCACTCCAGTAGCTTTACATGACTTGCTGTTTCAAGTCATCTTTATTTAACTTTTCCTGGGCCTCAATGCGGACTCTCAGTTGATCTGCTTTCTAAAATTAGCAGTTCCCCTTTAAACCATCCTTCCTTTGATTGGCTGCGCTTTGTAAACAGCAGTTGGGTGGGGCCGCTGTGCTCACAGCCAGCTCTGTGTGCTTGAGATGGCCATATTAACAACATCCACCTGCGTAGAGTCAAGAGTAGAAAACACTGTTTAAATCTGGAGCTTATGGCTACAGGGAATTCTGGCATACACGATGACCTGATCATTTAAAATTAACATGTGGAAAAGAAAAAGCATAATAAAGTCCCTTAAAAATTAGACTGAAATAAAATCCAGATTAATGTGAGCATTATATGAATTTCACTTCACAGACTGCAGCAAGTTGAGGAAAATCGGAAAGCTGTAACTAATGAAATAAAGAAGTCCATCTGTAACTTGATAATGGAGATCAACAGGAAGGGAAAGATTCTGGTTAACCAGCTTGAGGTACGTGTGACCTGATTTCTTTAGGTGTAGTGATGTTTGGGTTTCTTTTAATTTTTATTTTATTTTTTTAAAATAAACTTACACATTTCCCCCCAGGCTTTAACTAAGGACCACGAGTTGGGTTTGAAAAAGCAGCAGGAAGAAGTCAACTCTCTAGGCAGGCACCTAGACCACGTCATTAGCTTCACCAAATGGGCCACAGCTAGCCACAGCGGGACAGCTCTGCTCTACTGCAAGAGACTGGTGTGTAACTTTTAGCATCAAGCAGCAATGTGGATTACTGTACACTATAAAGTACATTGTAGCTATTACTTGTTTTTGTAATTTTTCTAATATGTAATATTATCTGCAAAACTTGGTAATCTCAGTGACCTTAAAACGTCCCTGTCTTTTTCTCCTCTTCCTAGATCCTTTACCAGATCCATTATCTGATGAGAGCACACTGCAGTCCCTCCATCGTCCCTCAGAGCTCAGTTCGATTCCAGTGTCGCTCCGGTTTCTGGGCTACAAATGTAGACCTCGGTAAGGCTGTCAGCTGCTCACATGTATAAGAGGCAATGTATACTGATGGTATCATGTGGGCCCTAAAAATTCAAATCCATTTTTATAGTGCCCGATCTCCACACTTTATAACATGAGGCAAAGACCCTACAGTAGAAAGGTTATGACTAGGTTGTTCTATGGTCAAGCATTTGATAACAGAAATAACTCCAAATTTTATGTGTACCTTTGCTCATTAGTGTTATTTATTCAACAAATTTACTGATGCTTTTTTTTTGTATGTTTTTAAAAGTTCAAATTCAATTATGCTTATCAGTGCTGAAAGTGATTGTTATAAATTTTATGCATTTACAGCTATGGTAATCATAGAACCTTCATCTCACATTTATTTTCATATTTGATGATGATGATCATGAATGAATGGTCCTAATTCTTGAAAATCGTTTGCTCCCTTTCTTTAAAAACCAGATAACGTGCCAAAGACATTAAGATAGTCAGTTATAGTATGTCGTATTTAATTACTGTCAGCTGCCTGACAACAACAGAGCAACTAGTGTACAGATTCAACCTTTTAGGATTTACTTACCTGGATGATTGAGCATACATCAAGACAACTGGTTAAAAAATAAATGTGGAGATGTGGCTGTAAATATATTTTATAAAAGTCTCTGCACAGCTTAAGCATATAAGGACAAAAACACAAATGTAATGACCTGCAAACCCCACACTCAAAACTGGAGAATTTTTAGGTTGTGTAAATGTTGCACAAGATTAACATTGTTGTATTGAGTCATTTGTTATCTTGCTGATGCACATGCATGAACCTACATCAGTTGTGGTCAGAAGTTTACATAGACTCACTATGGGCATGAATGTACTGGTAATTTTTGGTTTTGATGATTTCTTTGAACTGTTCTTTTTGCAGGATGCAATGATTCGTACAGCATCCATCTTTAACGATTTAGGGAAAAAAGAATTGGGCGCACAAGTTTGAATTTATTCTGGATTTTCTCTGAACTACACTGGGCATAGATACAGACTTAAATACATATAAACACCCCCCACTAACATTTGGTTAAATGTCCCTTAAGAAGTTGCACCTCAACCAGAAGCTTGAACAAGTTTCTGGCGTAATTCTGGCTGGATATTTGACAACTGTTTTTGGCAAAATTGTTATATGTCGTTTAAATTGGTTCATTTCATGGCACAGGGCCCGGCCTTTAGGCATAGTACACAAATTTTCAGTATAGTTGAGGCTTTGGGAAGCTTAAGGCTAGCCTGCTTTATCCATTTCAGATTTGGAATGGCTTGTTTGGGATGATTGTCCTGTTGGAGCACCCAGCTATTTCAGCCGTTTAGCTGATGATCAGAGTTGAAGTTGATGAATTTGTAGGAAAGTCCAACTCCTTTGGTATTCTAACCAATCTGTACAATAAACCAGTAACACTGACAGCAAAACAGTCCCAGAGCATCATGCTGCAACCACCATGCTTGACAAGTGCTGCAGTGTTCTTTGCTGTGAAAGCCTTATCTTTACTAGTCCAAACATACGCCTTGTTTTTGAGGCCAATTAGATAAAACTTTGCCTCGTCTGACCATAAACGTCTCCCCAGAAAGCGTCCAAGTTGTCCACATGGACAGCTGCAAGTTTCAGTTGAGCCTGAAGGTGTCGATTTTGGAGGAGAGGTTTCTTTCTTGGTCATCACCCTCTCAGTCCATGGCAATGTTAAAGTCATTTCACTGTGGACAGTGATGCTTATATTCCAGCAGTTTCCAGTTTATGACAGTCCTAAGCCTCGATGGGTCATGATAACCATATGTAAATTTCTGACCACTACTGTAACTCCCACACCCACTTTCTCACATGTCTTTGACTGATTAAATATTTTTTAAACCACAACTTTTCAGTTTATCTGACCATCAGCACATAAGAGCTGCCTCAGTCACGCCATCATCCAATCTGAGAAATGGTGACATTAGTCTGATGTTCAGACTGTTGTCATATTGAGTCATTTTGTATCCTACTGATTAACATTCATGGACTTCTTTGGGTTATTTAGGTTCCATATTTTGGGGATGGTGGCATAAACTGCATGAAATAAAATAAAATAAAAATAAATTAAAAAAAACAATAGTTCTGCGTCTTCGGTTAATGTAGTAGTTTGTCTTTTTTGGGGCAGGTTCCCTGGTAGTAGAAAGAGGCCCCAGTAGGCCACCGATCACCAACCACCAGACAGGTCCCAGAGCAGAAGCACCCACTGGAGCTCTTTCACTTTCAACTCAGCAGCGACAGAGCACACTCGCTCAGCTCCAGATGCAGGTAAAGGGATCTTTCAAGCTGTCCTTGGCTACCTAAGAATGAAATGTAGTCATAGATATTCTTACTGGACTTTTCTACATACTGTAGCCTTTTAATCTTGCCGACTACTCCTTTGATCAAGGTTGACAAGCTTTCCCAACAGCACCCCAGGGGGCCCCCTCCTAACCCGTGGTCCTGGCACCAAAATGTCAGGCTACCTGGCCCCCCACCACCAACCAGACCTATCCATGGAGGTTCCTCTCCCTCTCAAGGTGTCCCCAACATGGTACAGCAAGGACGCAGGTATGGAAGTTCCCACCCCAACCCTCGAAGCCCCACATCATCTCTGCTTAACAACATGAGCTTCCCAGCTGCTCAGGTACGTCAGGTTGTGAGGTTTTGTTAAATTTAAGTACATCAGTGTTTGTTTTTCCTTTACTAAATGAAACAGTGGGACAAATTGATGCCTTTTTTCTTTCTTTTTTTAATCTTTAAGTCTTTTAAGTGTTCTTTGAACTTGTCTTTTCTACATATAGTCTTTGAGAGATCTGATCCATACCTCCAGCTTCCCCCCTAAACCTACAGATGGGTCACAGGGTGTTTCCCGCTTTCCACAGCCTCTCACGTCTGGAGCAGCTACACAGATGTCACTGCACCAGGTTTGTAGGACCGTTATCATAAAGATTTTCGGTCTGACACAACATGAGTCCAGAAAGTGAAAGCATTTGCTGATAACTGAACTTTGTTTGGCGTTGTTTCCTTTAGAGATGCCTACCAGAGTCATCTTTCCTCAAGAGGAGTGAACCTGGTGGATCGGTCCCCTCCATCACTGTCTCTGTACCCAAACCCAATTTCCCTCCTATTCTAGCTTCAGCAACTGCTGACAAAACAACCATGCTTAATCACATGGCAGGTCATTATCTGTTCATTGATCTTTTCATTTACAAAAAATGGCTTTTAAGGTCTGAAGTTGAGTTAAAAGCTCCATTTTGGGATTGATTTTCAAATAAATAAAAAAAATTGCCTCCTTTTAAAGGTCGAGGGAGGCAGAATTCCCCCATGGCAAAACCATCATCTTCAGACAGAAGCACAGGGTAAGAAGTGAGCAGAGCATCTGTCACAGTGCTACTTAATCCTGTAGTTTATTATTGTGATCATGGATTAACTGTGAAATGTATAGCAGACTTTTTTTTTCTTTAAAAAAAAATCAAACACTGCTCTGTGGGAATCTGTATTGAAGGACGACTTCTTGGAAGCAGACTGCCGAGACACCATCAGCTCCTGCATTAAAGCGACGAAGGAGAACCTCTCCGGGTCCTGTTATTGTCATAAAGGACGAACCTGAGGACGACGACGAAGTCCGTTTCGTAAGAGTGGCATTTATAAACTTAGGATATTTACAGATTTGCCATTTTGATCCAAATGTATCATTCCTAAAACTTATTAAAAATTGATCTTTGACATATTACCGGCCCATTTTCAAAAAAGGTGGTTATTCTTTTTGAAATATAAACCGTCTGTGGATAAGAGACAAAGCTGAGAATCAACACCGAATGCTTGTGACTACACAGTATTATAAATACAGTGTATAGTTATACAGTATACAAACAGGCAAATCTGTAGTGAAAATCACTGCATCTGATTGACAACTCACTGAAAACTATTGTTGGCATCCAGACAATGCAAAGGTTAAGTCTTGCATGCAATGAAAATATAAGTAAATAATATAGCAGTCAGGCTATAATAACTCAAGCCTAACTGCTCATCACTGCTTTTACCTTTTGAAGTTCAGGCTCTGGCTGCCGGGCTGGGTTCAGCATATACTCAGATTTAACATAGCTTTGTGTTAGCATGCCATTTGTGGAGCTGCTTGTAGAGACTGAGTTTTGTTAGCAGTATTAAACAGTTGTATCTGTTCTGCATGCAGCTTGCATTTCACCTTTCATACACTAAAAATAAAAGTAATGCCTATATATCCGCTGCAGACCGTTGCACTTCATCTGACTTTAGCGCAAATGGGCAGGAAGGAAAAAGCTTTGTATTTGCCTAGAGTGCAGATAACTGGAGAACCTTTTGCAATGCCAGTAAGAAAATAATTGTAAATTTTGCATAATTACTGAATCTAGTACATTATTGCATTACTGAAAATGTAAAGTGATTACAATAACTTGTTACTTTGGTATGTGCAACACTCAACTCAACTGAGCAGTAACCTCGATCTCCTTGATGCCAGCTTATTCTGACAAAACTGATATACAGCAGCAGCGTTTAAGCTACCAGTTTATGCACACATCCCTGCTTGGAAACTTGTCATGTTTTAAAAGATCAAGAATTGAAATTCATTTCCAGAAGTCTTCTGTCCTGAATAGAGAAAGCATTCAGCTCACCATTGGAGAAAAGTTCAAATTCCAAAATGTGTGACAGTACAGAGAAGCATAATGCTCAGACATGTGAATGCACCAATGTGGTTTTTATTTTTTTAGGACTTCCTAATTTTAGCAAGACAATCCTAAAACGCATTCTGCTCATATTACAACAGCATGGCTCCAAAGTAAACGTTGGAGGCGTTAAACTGGCCTATCAGCAGTCCAGACCTATCATCCATTGGAAAATCTTTGGCAAAAATGGCCTGAACTTATTGAGCATTTATCAAATAACTATGAGAAAACATTACTGCTCTCAAAAACACAGCTGGTGGTCTCACTTCCCAAACACAAAGGAGCTGGGATGTAGTATTAGTACAGTAGTAGTGGTGATTTTGGCAGCATGTTGCTTGCATCAAATTTAAAATGTTTTCATTTTTAACCCTTATCTGTAAAAGACTGATGGGGTATTGTGAGCATCCAAGTTTGTGAATGCCAGAACTTGAGAAAAAGGCGACATAGGATTATTGCATCTGCTAGGAGGCTGAGGGATACCACTGGCTTCCGCCGCTATTTTACATTAGTTCAGCCTCAAAATCATTGCTCCTTTTTCACTCTCTCACACCTACAGGTGCAGTCCAGCGTCGGCTCTAGCCTGCCAGATAGCAGCACTGGAGCACAGTCTAAGCCCCGGCAGCTGCAGAAGGGCTCCCCACCAGCACCACCCCCTGGATTAGACTCCAAAGACAGGCGTCCTCAGCCCCAATCGCAGCCAGAGTCTGAAAAGAGAGCTGAGCCAGAAGAAGATCCTAATGAGGACTGGTGCGCTGTCTGTCAGAACGGAGGAGAACTGCTCTGCTGCGACAAGTGTCCCAAAGTTTTTCATCTGGCCTGTCACATTCCCACTCTGAATGAATCCCCCAGGTGAGAGACGCCTTTTTGGGATCATGCATAGACACACATGAATAAACAAGAGGTGGACAGGGTGCATGAGGAGGAGTGCATTTCATCCCTAAAACCTCTGTTAGACTATTTCAGCTGGTCTGAACATTGTGTAGTTGAAATGGTTATTGCCTGTAATAGTTGTTGTATATAAAGCATATTGGACCATCAACATCATAATAAAATACTTTTTTTTTTTTTTAAACATTCTGAAATAAAAAAAAAAATTCTGTACCTTCCACCTTTTTATCTTTATAGAATAATTGTAGAAATTGGTCTTAAATCCCTTCTCTGTTTGGCATTGATGACGTCTAAAATCTCTGTTGAGCGCATGGTTATTATTCTTAGTCTGTGCAGGCTGCTCTATGCAGATAAAATGTTAATCTTATTCAGCAACAGGTGTCCAATCATTGGGCGTTTCCTAACTGCTTTTCTTCACCGTACATCTTTCCTCAGCGGCGAGTGGTTCTGTTCATTCTGCCGAGACCTTGTCTCTCCCGAGATGGAGTACGACTGTGACAGCAAGGATGCCCCCATCTCTGAAAAGTTTCTACCTGTTGACAGAAGGGTATGCTAATCAAGCTGCCATTTACATTTATGTCCACGAATTAGTTTCAGTCCTTCAGCCTGCACCCTCTGTTTTACAACTGAAAAGATTTTAGTTTGAGTTTCTAGTGCATTGTATCATAGTTTCTTTTCTTTTTAGTACATACTGGAAAAACGAAAGGTCTGACTTGCCATGAAAAACATGTCTTACAACAGCGGTCCCCAACCTTTTTTGCACCATGGACTGGTTTATGTCTGACAATATTTTCACGGACCGGCCTTTAAGGTGTCGCGGATAAATAAAATGAAATAAAACCAGTACCGGTACCAAAAAAACAGAAGATGAATTCATAACACACAGGAAAAGACCCAGGGAAATTGAGTTAATGATAAAAATTATTTAAAAAAATAACGATTAAAACCCTGAAAACCATAAATTTCACACCCGAGCCTAAATTCTTGCGGCCCGGTACCGAACGACGCACGGACCGGTACCAGTCCGTGACCCGGGGGTTGGGGACCGCTGTCTTACAACTATAATTTGGTTATTTAACAGCAGCAGGTCAGGTTGGATTTAAAAAGAGCATCAAAAAAGTCTGAGCCTGTTAAGTCTCATTGGGGATAGATTTCCTGCTCTGTGGGGGGAAAATGGTTAAATGACTTCAGAACAGCATTTCATAATGTTCTCATGTCCCTGAAGCGACATTGTTGCTGTTCATAGGGACAGCAACAATGTTGCTTCTGAACCCAAAGTTATGTAAGATCTCTCTGGTCTCTATCATTTAAAATCAATGAAACTGCATTCTAAAGAGGAGAGGGGACAGGCCAGTGCACTGTTGGTGCAGCAGCTAATATCTGCAATGGTATTGTGGTATATTAGTGCTAATGGCTCAGGTTAAAATCACAGACGTGAAAGCTGAACAACTTTATCAGGCAAACATCTCCAAACACAGTCAACCTAAATGGGTATCACTGTCAACATTGCCTACTTTATTCATAAAACACTTTAAAAAACATCTAGCACTGACCAAAGTGTGAACATAAAATAAAAGGTAGAAATACAAAGAATATATGAAGAATAGTAAACGATATAGAACATCTACATCAGAAAGACAATAAAATCCAAATAAAAATGTGAAGAAAGACTTTACAGCAGGAATATGGAACATACAGAGTGTTAAAGAAGAAGCAATGCAACTAAGGCTACGTTCACACTGCAGGCGTTAGCGCATCAAATCCGATTTTTTTGACCCTATGCGACCCATATCCGATCATGGTATGACAGTGTGAACGGCACAAATCCGATATTTTCAAATCCGATCTGGGTCACTTTCGTATGTGCTACTGAATCCGTTACATATCCGATGTTTTAGAAAGCGACTGCTGTTTGAACGGTCATGTCGCATTAAATCCGTCTTTTACGTCACTAACACAAGACAGACGCCAATTATCAGCGCCGGAGAAGCGCCCGAGAAGACATCGCGAACGCTTCCTGGCCATCCCGTGTAGATGTCAGTGAAACTGTTTGGAAGACAACGTTGGAGAAGCGTGAACATTTTATTTGTACTGTATAATCTGCAGATTTTGACAGAAATCTGCAACTATCCTTTGAAGCACCGCTCCTCTCTAAAACAGCAATAAGTATAATTATTAGGTTATTTACATTATTATATAAATAACAAAATAACTTAAAGCAAAAATTGGGAAACGTAAAGTCTGAAGTCTTTATATTAAGGCCATCAGTCAAACAATATTGTTTGCTCTGAGTCTAAACAGAGCGCGTTGTGTGTGACGTCTTCTTTTGCGCATGCGGGCCGCTTTGAGGGTTCACACTAGAGCGCGTTTGCTGTCGCATTTTATTTGTAGTGTGAACGAGCAGACAAAAAAATCGGATTTGATCAAAAAATTGGAATTGGGCATTAAGACCTGCAGTGTGAACGTAGCCTAAGTGACAAACATGCCAAAGCTTATTTAAACTGTGATGTGATGCAGAATTTTTCTTTAATCAATATTTGATGTGTTGTCTTTGTACTTTTCAATTAAATTCTAAGATTTACATTTTTTTAAATCTAGAAATGTGAGAGGCTGCTCCTTCGTCTTTTCTGCAACGACTTCAGCACCGACTTCCAGCAGCCGGCTTCTCCTTCAGTAAGATGCATTCAATGTTCAGTCAAAACTTCTGTAGAGCATTCTGATAGGTTATTTATGTTATTTTATTTTAGATATGTTATTTTACTGTGCTATTATTTCAAGTAAAACGAGGCAAAAAAATCTTTTTTATTTTTATTTACTATAATAAGTGGGTTTTTATTCTCACTTTTGCTGATGTGTTACTTTTTTCTCGTGTACTTTTTAATTTTACTCATTCCACTCTCAGTAACTTTATATAAATTCTGTTGTAACTATCTTCTCATATGAAAGTGATTCATAACTTTTGAGAGAGTTTCACACAACACTTGGATTAGGTGCTCAACTTTTATTGTTCTTCTTCTAAACGTAGGAGACGAGACGGTACAAAGAACTTATAAAGACCCCGATGGATTTGTCAATAGTAAAGAGGAAGCTGGAGTCAAAGGCAAAAGACGGTGAAAGTTATGTCAGTCCTGAGGGCTTTGTTGCAGATGTCAGGCTCATATTTTTCAACTGTGCTAAGTATTACAAGGTTGGTCTGATTTTTGTATTTTTTTTTATTTTGTAAATGCCAGTCATGCTTTATTTAATTGATATTTCCTTTAACTGAAATTTTGTTTTTTACCAGCCAACCTCAGAGGTCGGCAGTGCGGGTTTGTACCTGGAGGACTATTTCGAGGAGCAGCTGAAGCTCATCTACCCAGACAGGGTCTTCCCCGGTGGGAGGGAAGAACAGATGATCCCCCCTTTAGAGGACGAGATAGACGAGGAAGAGGAGATGATGGAGGACGGTGCGGCTGACGTTAAAGATAAGCCACAAAGCCCTGCAGAAAAGGGGATCCCCCCAGTAGAGGAAGACACAGCTCCTCTAGAAGACAGAACAACACCAGCAGCAAAGGAAAAGTCGGACGCTGAAACGAGCGAGAAGATGACGGGCAAAGCGATAGCTGCCACAGAGGGAGGCGCACCTCCTGCAGACGAAGTAAAGCAGGAAAATGTTGCTGCTGTAAAACAGGCGGAAAGCTCTCCAGCAACTCAGAGCGACACAAAAGACGGAGTAGCTTCCAGCTCCACAAAAGAGGTGAAACCTCGGATTACTACGGACACAACAACAGAGCCACCTGAAGCTCCACAGGAGACGTCTGCTTCTGTGGACACAGCCAAGGAGAAGCGATAGATGGATGTACAGCAGATAGGAAGAGGAACTGTTGATAATGGATGAGTCCAGTCTTCCACAGAAGTGGCCCCAGTGGGGACCTACATTTGCTGCAATCATGCCTTTGTTTGTTTGTGTTTTGTAGGATGAATGTTGTTTTTACGATTGTATTTTTATTTATGTTTTATTTGATGGTAATGGTGCAGATTAGCATAGTTTATAGAGATTGCTCAGCTATTATTTATAGTTGGGCTTTTAATAGGAAAAGAACTGCTGTACTAAATGGGCTTTAGTAGCAGTTATGCTTTAGATCCACAGCAAAGATCTAAAAAGCTCTGTGTTCTTCTCTGAATGGACATTTGATATCTTGTAAAAGATTATATTCAGTGATGATGCCACTGAAAAGCACATAAATGACATTCTTTGTTCAATATGTACAGGTTATCAGTCGTCACGTTGCTCGTCACCTGTACAAAATAATGATGTATTTTGAAAGCAGCCAAAAATAAAAGTTTAAATTGGTAATGCATGTAGAATGTGTTAATGCTAACATTAGGCTTTTACCTTCATGATCAAATAATGTTAAAATGCAATAGCTTTGTTTTAGTATGGTATTAATGCTACGTATGCAACAAATAAGTACTGTAGTTTCTGTACAGAAGGAAGTCCCACATTGATTGCAGTCAAACCATCTCTTGTGTTTCCACTTTCCACAGAGCAGCATTCTGTTGTTGGTATTGAGAAAAAAATGCTTCAGATTTTAGTGGGCTCACTTCAGATAATTCAGAGACGTCAGAATCTGTCGTCATTGTCATGTTTTACAAATTGTGCTCTACAAGATGAGACTGGCTCAAAAACTGACACAACATCATTAGCATTAATATTCTCTCCTATATTGTTACTTTATTACTAATCAAGCATACTGTAAATAACTTAACAATGCTGAGCATAAAAATACCTGAATTTACAGTATTTGTAATAAACAGGGCTACATGAACATCTGGCTTGTGCTTGCGTCCCTCTGTGATAATCTGTTGGTTGTGATTTTAGAGTTCATGTTTTGGAGCTATGTACCTACTAGCCATTTGTCTACTGCAGTGTATGGAGAAGAGCATCTCTAAATCTACAAAAGGGACATATGGGCTGCAGCAGCAGAAGACCATGCTGGGTGCAACTCTGAAATGCGCGTGTTGTAGATTGTAATCGAATCTTTTATAAACCACCATCTTCATGCTAAGAAAATTGTTGTATCACTGGTTTAGATTGGTGATGGTGGTTTAATGGTGTGTTATTTTTTATTATTATTATTTTCTTGGCACACTTTGGATCCCCCGTTAATCATTCTGTCATTTAAACACAGCCTACCTGAGTGTTGTTGCTGCCCATGTCCATCTGATTAGACACCATGTTTCTAAGATTTTTAGGGCCGAGTACAGTGGGGTCAGTTTTATCTGAATTTATAAGCAAGAAGAGGATCGTCCACTCTTTAACAGAAACTTTGTATGTAATTTTCAAACTTGACCCAATCAATCACAAAGTAAAAGCAGACTGACTCTGTGTTATTCCCATCTTATTACATCAAAGTCGCTCTGAAAGTAGCAACTGACGAGTGGTTGCAGATCTGGTCACAGTCATCGAAGTAACCATTTCAAAGGCTTAGCCAGATTGTAAGTTCGTTATACACTGGGTCAATAGTTTTGGTCATGGTGCAATCTTCAACCACTATTTTCCCGACTGTAGCATTAAGTGGCCATTCTAGGAAAAGTTTTTGACCCTTCCAGATTAGCTTAATCTTTCAGTCCTTCAGGTTGCTCCACAAAATAGCACAGGCTGGTATATAGGACAGACTAAGACTCGGTTGGACCGTCTATACAAAGGATGGGCTATCTATACACCCGTTCGTGGTTTACCTTGGAAAACATGGCAGATAGTCACCCAAAAAAAGTAGAAAGACGGGTAGTAGAACGAACTGACAAAAGAAATGCAAGCACCAAAAGAAAACATGGTAATTGTAACATAAAAAAACCCAGAAAAAGACAGGACCAAAACTAACAGTCACATAAACCCTCCATAAGTCAACAATTTGTTATTTAACCGAAAAATCTATGAGGATTGCAAGTGTATTTGTTACAGTTTGGACAGAGTGGCTAATTTTAGTTTGGACACACTGGAATTATATCCATTTTACCCCTACTCTTAGTGAGAAAGCAAAGCAGATTTTTAAATTATTTGTAATCTTGATATTTGTTCTGAGATTTCTTGTTACATGTCATTTAGAATATTAGGAGACCCCATAGACCACTAGATGGGGCTTTTAAGTTGCCCTTCACCATGTGAATACTGTTTATATATTCATAAAGTAGTGATGGCATCTCACATACACAAAGTTTCCTTTTAATACATTTATACACCCTACTCTTTGTGTTTGAAATTAAAGCTGCGAGATTAAAGTCGCTTTTTGCTCTCCAACATTTAAAGCACACAGATACACATTGGCTTTAATTTCTCTCAGTACTCATTCTTCCTTGGCTGTGGTCATTTTGAACCCTGAAACCAATTTTTCCGATGATCACTTCCAAGTGGCCAAAAGATCAAAGAGGCCTCGCCTTAGAGGAATGCAAGGAAAATAAGCGTGGCTCTTATTTATAGGCACCTGGGGCCCAGCCAAAATGGTGGGCTCAATTAGTGGTAGAGCAGCATTTTAACTCATTTGATGGATGATGCTTTTAGTGTTGGTGTTGGGTGGCTATCACTTAATTTGCTGTAATTGATACCAAAAGTCCAGTAGCTGCATTGGTCAGCTGAATAAATGCAACCAGACAAATTTTCCCCTCTTCCACTTTCCTCCTGCTGGTTTTCGAGGTTTGGTGCATGTGAAGCTGATTGAAAGTGCCAAGGTATGAAATATATGTCAGTGTAATTCTGCAATATCTTTGGATTATATAACAATTTCCAAAAATGGAAATAAATGGAAAATATAGTTTTCTGCATGGAAAAAGTAATATTACCTGCTTGTGGTGGCCTTAATTCCTTAATGCTGATTCAGTTGCTGATTTTGAGTCGGTTTCCTTTTCTTCCTCAGAAATGTGAATGTGCCATTGGATCACAACAAATGACATTCATTCTTACATACCCTCTTCTAAATTTTTCTCCGCCTGTTTTTCCTTGGTGGCACTGCAGTGGTGTGGAATACCACACAATCATTTCTGTGGCTTGGCCCCGTTTCGCAGCGAACAACTTGGACTCACCTGCTTGCTTGTAATTACATGGCTCAGCTCCCTCTACAGTTTTTGAGGTCGTGTTGTAAAAGCACCACTGTCTTCACGTTAGGGGAACCCTCACCCACTTGATTCTAGGGTTTGGAATCAGGGTTTGGCCTCTTTTTAAGGCGCCCATTGCTCGGCTTACCATAGAGGTCTATGGGACTATTCAGGTGTTGCCAGGTTCTTCTTGCTCAAGGCGGCTGTGGGGCTTTAGTTAAAGTCTTTTTATATGATGACTTTTGAATTCTGTATCAGTCACACATGTCTGTCAGATTGCATTACAGATCCCACTTTTTCCTTGCATATCGTCTCTTACTGATGGCTCCTCTCTGTCACACTTAGGTCCAACAGTATCACAGCCACTCAGTCACTGTGATGTGCTAAGGCCTGCCAGCCATGTGACACCAACTGTGTTTTTAACCTCATCGCCCCAACTGCCATCTCTCTGCCAACCTTCAGAGACTGTGCTGAACTGGAGGGTAAAGAAAAGTGGAGCAAAAATACATTTCATCTATGTGTGAAACCGTGTGTGTCTCTGGTGTCTGGTATCGTATTATTAAAGAAGTAGGAACTTTAATCCAGGAAATTATTTGCAAGCATCATGACTCTGCTAAAGATAACATTTGTCTCAATCTGTAGAACAGTTATTAAATCATAATGTAAAAATGTGTGTAAAACACTGAATGCACATTGTGGTTTGCTTTTTTAGTCTATTAAAAACCTTAAACCATCTTTTTGCATTACAAATAGTTGTACTCAGGACAGCTTTAGAGGTTAACCCTTACCAAGGTGCCAGTGGTGTTTCTTTGAGAACCTGGAAGCAGATGACCACTTCTCTTTCGATGTGGTGAAGTACTTCAAACAAGCACGATTGTATAGGAAAGAGAGTTATGGTTACAAATGGCAGTCAGTTCTCTATAATATATAGGGTTTTTTTTTTATTCAATCAATTGTGCATTTATGGTCTATTTTTACATTTAGATACTATATAAACTGAAAATTTACTAATTCAAATCTGTCACTAATCACTCAGGTGAAATCCAGCAGAATCTTATAACTGGTCCCAAGGACTTTGTGTTGAAGGTGGCTCTGAAACCATCCATGCCTTCATCTCTGAATTCTGCTTCTGAGCTGAGATAAAAAATAAATAAATAAATAAAGCCGTTGACCACAACATTAAAAGCGCTAGCAAGTTACTAAAGTAATGGGTCCTGGCATTTTTGATACCACCTAAACACTGTTGCGTACCAAGCATTCACCTCCATTGCAAAAACATTCCCCAACAGGAAAATGTGGTCCACTGAACCTCGAAAATACTTACAAATGGCTTGAGAACATACTGAATTAACACTTTACAGTCTCTGAACATGAGTTATTATGAGGTGTGCAGTGGTTCCTTAGAGCAGAGGGTGGAGTATGTTGTCAGCTAATGCTAGCAAGCTTAGTTAGCAAGCCACAGGGGGCTTGTTCAGATTAAATCAAATAAGATATAAAGCATTCTTTTGTCTTCTTCTTCCTCTTCTTTTGTCCCTAGCTGGCGGTTGGCAGGGAGATTGTCCATGAAGCCAATACGTCGCTGTGAGTGTCATAGGGTTTCCATCTTGATCAACAATGCACTTACAGGTCTTGTGGTCTCTTGCCTTCACCTTTGCTTGCTTGAGGGTTAGACGTTGTTGTTTAAGATCATCTTCAATTTGCTTGATCCAAGTCTTCTTGGAGGTCTCTCATCACTCTCACTCTGATGCTGCTGCATCAAAAGGCGGTATGGCAGGCAATGGTTGCTCACGTGGCAGATGTGGCCAAACCATTGCAGTCGTCGCTTCCTAATCAGCTCTTCCATTGAGGCCTGCTGGTGACATTAACTACGTATCACGCGTTGCTTAGACTATCACGGAGGGACACACGGAGAATCTGACGCAAACAGCGCGTTTGGAAGACCTCAAGGT
This sequence comes from Perissodus microlepis, assembly GCF_051167445.1. Taxonomy (NCBI): domain Eukaryota; kingdom Metazoa; phylum Chordata; class Actinopteri; order Cichliformes; family Cichlidae; genus Perissodus; species Perissodus microlepis. The sequence continues at coordinate 6,019,298 of NC_140477.1, forward strand.
TGTTGAGGTCGTGTTTGAGGATGACCCAGATCTACGACCCATAGAGAAAAATGGGGAATCCCTGTGTATGGTACAGGCGATTTTGACCAATTCTTGAATTCAAGAATATAAAGCATTAAAACACATTAAAAAGACAACAGCCTTAATGAACACAGTGTAGTTTGAACCCAGAAGGAGGGTTTTATACATCATCCCCAGAGATACCCAGGATACCCAGGATCTCAGGATACCCAGAGATGCTAAGTACCTCTTGGATTAGGTGTTTACACAATAAACTGCACAGAAATCAATATAATTTTACAGAAACTGATTTAAAAAAAAAAAAAAAGGCTCCACCACCACAAATGTGCTAGAGAAGTCCACTTGAGTGACCCCAGTCAGCAGAGGTGATGTCTAACAGAACATGAAGGGGCATGCTCCTTCTACAGTCTGGTTCTGCTGGAGACTGCTTCTGGTTAAAAGGGAGTTTTTCCTTCCCATTGTTGCCAAGTGCTTTTTCATAGGGGGTCAACTGAGGGGTTTCTCTCTGTATTACTGTAGCTGTCTTTACCTTACAATATCAAGTGCCTTAAGGAAACTGTTTTGTGTTGTGTTAACACTACAGTATCCTAAATACTTTTACTTTTGTTTCATATATGTCACATAACAGAGATTTTCATTCATTCAGAGCAGCAAATAACTATTCAACCGCAGCCTTTCACTCAAAACCACAAATTAGAGCACTCGGGGGGATGAAAATTAGAAGGTTACATAATATTGAGTCCACAAATGTCTGAATTGAAGCACGTCTTCACAGAGCCACACTTCACGCATGGCTGAAAATGTTCGCACCACAAATGAATTTCTCCTTTGTTAGCGCTATGCCATATGTGTTGAAACATGGATTTTACAAGAGTGGGATGAAACAGGCTCTGGTATTAGACCATCAGGGTGCAAATAAACATTTATAATTTCCTTAACCACTGTGCGCTGTGTTTAGGTTCAGCTCAGTTTGCTGTCGTGAGTGCCGCTGTGACAAACTGCTGCTCGACACAAGGAGCCATTTCATTTCTCCTTGCATTTTTCTCTGTCTTGAAAGACCAAATACGACATGATTCACTTGGTATTAAAGTGTTTCATTTAACAACGCTGATTGTGTTTTGTACAGGCAAAATGTCCGACCATCTGTGAATAATAAAAACTGTGTGTGTGGTTGATTGTCTTGATGTTTTTGTTTTTTCTTTTTCCGAGAGAGCTAGATCGTCTGCCACAGCAGACTAAACCAGCCGCCGTCTAGTTAACATTACTGAGGTTTCTAGAATGGCTGAACCCTGATAGGATGTCCTGTTTTTCCTGTAACTCAACTCTTCAGATTCCCCGATCATGCCACAGCATTTCTAGTTTGTGAGGATATTTCCAGTTATTCCACTTGAAAAATGAATAATGGGAATTCTATAAAGGGAATGTTTGCTTCTTTCATTGCCTCATTTTAAGGCTGACAAATTGCTTGAGGTGGATGCTTCCTACCATCCGTAATCAACTCTTCTCAGCAGCGAGCTGCTTTTCACCGCTGCTGTGCTGTTCCAGGCCAGTGGAAATACAAGGGACAACCATAATGGATCTGTAATCTAAAATTTGCCACTCTACATGGAAATCACAAAGGCTTGTCTTGCAGCTTTGCAGCTGCAGTTGCAGTAGCTGTTCTATAAACTATCTGGGTTGAATGGATTGACATTTGAACTTTTCAAATGTTGGTTTTGGTGAATGGATTTGAGATGTGAATGCAGCTGCATCCTATAGCAATTTTAGGGAGGTTATAATGGGTACAAAATTAGACTAGATTAAATAGAGTTTGGTCTCTCCATTTTAAAAAACAAACAAACAAATTTAGTTAGTTTTCCAAGTTCATAAAATAATTGCAGTTAGTTTTACATTTAAGTCTATGTTTTATTTGTTTTATTTTAGTCAACTAAAATGTTATTTCATAAGTATTTTTAGTTTGTACCTTTTTTTAGTTAACTAAAATAACCTTGGTCTCCAGAAGCTTGATGGCTCTCATCAGTTCTATTTTTACTTCTGTCTTTCTCAGTGCTAAGTGCTTAATCAAATCATTACAGTGAAACACAGAATAGTTAAGTCATTTTTACCCACAGTTTTATCCCAAAACACATGAAAATTCATTCTGTAGAGTCTATTTGCAGTCACAGCCTTCATTACACAGCAGTCTAGGCCACTCTTCTTCACCAAGAAAACAGCAGCACATGCTCAGTCCCCGCCCCATACTGATTTGAACCAATAATGTCTTAAAGAGTTTTCCGGACGTCCCGCCCACAAGCGTGAAACAGGCAAACATGGCAGCTTCCACCGACATCATTTTGGGGACCTCAGCGTCCATCGCTGGCATTTTAAATGAAAAACACGGACCTGAACACTTGCAGACTTTAAAAACATTTACAGCTGCGCTGCGGGATGTCGAATACAGGTGAGGTCTGGGTAATTTATTTATGTTTTATACGGAAATGGGCCGTATCAGTGCGGTCCGGCTAAGCTAGCAGTAACTTGAAAATACCCAACTGTCAACTACGCACAGCCAAATATAACGGCACGCCCGGTTTCTGAACTCAGACCTAATAATTGTCGCTGCAGCATAAAAAAACAAAACTAACACATATCAGCAGTATAGCTTAAATATGTGGTTTTGTACTAAAAGCACATTTTTAAGCATTACTGGCATTGTTTTTCCTGTGCAGGAGCTAACTCTGCTTATTAAAATTTAACGGCCTGTGCACGTGACATTATGCTCCCTTCTGTAGTATTTGTAGCACAGGAGTATCCCGCACATTGGATTCAAATTGTAAACTTCATGTTTATTTTTTTCTTAATGGAAAAAAGACAGTGTTTCACGCAAGATCCAGCTAATGTAGTGCAAATACCGCGTTATTAACTACATCTGTGTTTTATATCTGGTGGCCTCCCAGTGAGGGTACTGCAAATGAAATGAATATTGTGTATTTGTTCACCTGTTTGTCGTTGTCAGAGATGCTGTGGAGGAGAAGACATTCTCCACTCTTGTGAAGGTCCTGACCAGACTCTGTGAAGAGCTGCAGGCTGCCGGCTTGGACAGTGAGGATGTGCAGACCTTTACCCTGCAGCTCCAGCTGACCGCAGAGTGCTTCAGAGCTCAGAGGAACTCCTGTGTCCAGAGTATACGTAACCAGAGTCTGCTCAGGTATCCCCGATGTCACAAAGCAGCATGAGGGGGATCTTTCAGAAAATACAAATTAATTAAGTAAACAATGGTCATAGAGTTTAGTGACTGATTTATTTGGAAACTCTGCTAAAAATCCTTCTTGAGCATTTTTCCTGCTAAAAGTTGGCAGTTTATGTTTAAGGAACTTGTATAATTATATCTTTGCAATTGCAGGATTTGTTGAAGTGCTATTTTTGCAGTTTATTAAAATATTATGTCAAAGTTTGTTAGATTATTGGGTGCCTCCTTTCTTAAGACAAAGAAACACTTGACATAATGTGTCTTTGTCAACTAGGGAACTTGGTTTCATTGATGTATCCCTCAAACTCCTGAGATTTTTATCTACTGTAAATATGGAGATTCCAGATACCATCTTCGAACGTAAGTCTAAAATTCAGCCACTGATGCTTAAGGTACAATACTTATGTGTTTTTCCTTTGTCCCTTTCAAAGCCAACTAAATAGTTTTGAAGTGAGCTATAGAGGTTGTTAGAGATGGAAGTAGATTGTGCTGTTTTTGTCTTGTGGTGCTCAAATTGTAAAAGAAATTATGACTTTGACTAGTCAAAAAAATATTATGCCTTTGTGTAGGCAGTTTCATGTAAGAACTATTTTCTGTCAACAGTCTACATCCGCCAACCAGAAGAAGTGTGCATCCAGCTAATATTACAGCTCAGGTTAGGGGAGGATGTCATTAATGTTTACATCCTGTCACAATGTCACTATCAAGAGCTGTTTTTCTTTTCTTTTTCTTTTTTTTTTTTAGGGTTCTTTGTGTTTTATGAGAAACCGTTCTGTCAAGTTCTTTTGTATTCAAGAGTAGGCAAAAACCTTTAACTGTCTAGAGGGACATAAAAGTAATACACCATGGAGGAAAATGAATGTTGAATGTTTTTTCTTATTTTTGATCTGTTTTCTGTGCCTCAGCTCTTCGCTGTGGCATCCAGTTTCTTGGTAACTTGGCTGTTGGTAACCAGTTGTGCAAAGATGACATTTGGATGATAAGCTTCCCAGACCTTTTCCTGTAAGTTCTGTGTGTCAAAATCTCATCCTCATCTTTTTGTTTGACTCCAAAATCACATGCAGATTCTATATTGGTAATTCTGTCAACCCGAACGTATCCAAACAGGCAGCTGCTTAGCACTGACGATGAGAAGACCGTGAACTACACCTCGATGGTAATCCACACATGCCTGGATGAGGCCAAGGTGGAAGATTTGTCCAAGCCACAGAACATTGAGCTGGCTCTCAGGGTGATGGAGCTCTGCAGGACTCAGCCTGAGCTGGACTGGACGTAAGTGCATCATTATGGTACTAACTTGAAAACTGTTGTTATGCATTAAGGGCATATTTAAGTGCTACTTTCCCGTTGCTATTTATTGATTTTTCAGAGTGCTGATTGCAACACAGCATTTCCTGAGGTCTTCATCGCTGGTGGAGAACATGTACTCTGAAATGTCTCACCATGATAGGTACTTCATTTTTGTTTGGACAAAAACATGAACAATTCATTTAAACAGAATTGTAAAAAAAAAAAATCTGGTTAAATGTATGCTACAACACCTTTCAGCCTATTATTATTTTAGTTTGTTTGGTTTTTGCACTGCAGAGAATTGATGCACAGAATAGTAGTAAAAACAGCTAATATTTAAATAAAAACTATAGATGCTTCATATAGATGTACATTTTGTTTTTCAGAGTTACTTTATTAGAGCTACTTTTAGCCCAGCTAAGAGAGGAGGGCTCAGAAGACTGTGGCATCCCTCCCAGTGTGGCTCGTTTCCTGGCCACTTCCTTCCAGAAAGGTTGTGGCGCTGTGCTCACACTTGCTACGGGTTCGGCGTCCAGTGATGAGGTACAGATCATAAATTCAACACAATTTCCGCGGGTTTTTCACCCTGCGTTTGTTAGTCTTACCCTGTGTGAAATGAATTAACCTATGTTTCAGTCATTTTGACTCTCAGTATTGTGTCTCAAAAGATTCTTACTCTGTGGACTGCCCCCCGTTTGTTGCAATCCCCTGCAGGTCCTGCAGGAGGCACTAACAGTGATTAGTCTGCTGGATGTGCTGTGTGAGATGACCTCAGACCACAAGCAGTTCATGTTCCTACAGGATCATCCAGACCTTCTAGTAACTACTGTTGGTAAATGAAAAACAGCCATTAAGTCAACAACCGAGCAACAGCAGACATTAAATTAAACAGCCCGCAAAGTCCAAATGCTGGAAAGTTTGAGGTTTATCATTTAATCTGTTTCTTAAAGGAGAAAAGCAGAATCTCATTTGTCAAAATCAGCTATAATCTGAATAGCTTTATGCTGCTTCTCAGAAGGTGTTCTGCTTTTCCCGTTGTCTGTCACAAACTGTCCATGCAGAGCTCCTGGAGCAGGTACACGCCACTGGGAAGGCCAGTAAGAATATTTTCAGTGCTGCTCAGAACTTCTCCTCCTTCAGTGGAGATGGAGACTCTTCTTCTTATTCTCCTGTCATCAGCTTTAAGGCACACCTCATCAGGCTCATAGGAAACCTCTGCTACAGCAATACCAACAACCAGAACAAGGTTTGGACAAATGAATGAGTGGAGGGATGGAAGTTTGTGGTGGTACTTGATAACTACTGTGACGAAGAGTGAATGAAAATTTTGCTGTAAGCCATAATTTCCAGATCAGAGGTAGTTCAATGTGCTGAGTCATATTTCCACTTGTCCTCTGTCTTTCCTTGACCTAAAAATCATACTTCTGCACCTCAGAGTCCTTCATATGCTGCCATTTTAAATATGTTGAGAATTTACATACAGTATTTCATGATTATACTATTAGTGGGACATAAAGAGAACTTTGTCTGTCTACCTATCTGTCAGAGACAGACACTCACAGAGTCTTGTACTTAAATCTGTCACATCTGAAGCGTTTCTTTAAGTAAAACTTCAAAATAGCTGCCCAAATAAGTACCCGGAGGCATTTTGAAATAACTGTTAGGTGGGGAAATCTGCTCAAGCACTTGAGCTATTTTTTCTATCTATCTAGTAGGGGAGAGGAACAATCTATGCAGTATGCTATCACAATATTTTCCTTGCCATTATTGTCTATAGCGGTACAGCAAAAAAATCAGTATTTTATTAAATAATACTGTGAGGATACTTTGAAAAAGATGGCTTATCTCATGCACCATCTTCATGAGATAAATGTTAGCTGAGCAAACAACGCTACCTTCTAATTCAGAGCAAGCTAATGACTCAGTCACAGTAAAAATAGGACAGCAACCACCTTGCATCTACAAAAACATAGCTGGCTGACTGGTGATTGTATTGACTTTTTTCATATTGTACTAAATGGCTGCGCAGAGCTTAACGGTCATGACCACTTTTGGTCACAAGGTGATTGCACAGGTCGCCTGATAGGAAGCTTTTCTGCAAACGGTTGCAGTCTGACTTGGAATGACTGCAGTCACACTCTGAGAGATTATTTTAAATAATTGCTGTTTAATTTAGAAATGCAGGAAGACTACCAACATACTGCTATCAGTCAGAATGAGCACAATTTGAGGGGACTTGACTCAGCTGAGTGGTTGCATTCTGGTTATATTCCTGTAGAACAGGAAGGTTGCTGAGACAGCATTATGTGCCTATTTATTACAGATAGTTGCTGTATTATCAGAAATGGGTTACGTGTAATTGCTAACTTGACACCGTGTAATTGTAAAGTGACAGGAGACTGACTCTGTCCGGCAGCATGGATGGCAGGTTTCGGTGACAGTGTTTGTGTGCTTGAATATCTCATTTTGCAGTAGAAAAATAACTGAAGTGAGATAACTTTCTTTTTGGATAAAAAGATACTGACAAAAGTTAACTTTAGAACATCATTTTCAGCTACAAAAAAATAAATCACAAAATATGTTATTGCAACACTCAGCATATTGCAAAATGTAAAAAAAAAAAAGTCACAAGAACATCATATTGTCACGATATCTTATCACGTGGTGCCTGTTGATTCCTACCTGTACGTGCTAGCTATCTAGCTGTGAAAGATGAGCAGCGGTAAGGTTTTATACGTGGGAATGTGGATATTCTCATCATTAGTAAATGTCGGTGCTTATATGCTTCTCTTCCTTGTCTCTCTCCCATCCTCAGTAGGAGGAGGAGGTAAGACACAAGAACGAGTCAAGTGAAGGAAGCTGGGAGACACATTAGCATATTGAAAATAGCCCAAAGCCTCTTTGGTTAGTTTTATAATATGTACTGATAGTTCTGTCAGGAAATTATGGTTTAGAACAATTATCGAATTTAGAAAAGGAAAATATTTACAAACCCTAAAATTTAAATGTTTTTCTTTGCTTACATTTATTCTAGCCTGCTGGTCTGCCCTTCCAATGCGATCCTTGGTCTCCTAGCATTTAAACAAATACCCTTAATCAGTCCAACACAGTTGGAGGGTCAAAAGTGTAAATGTGACTGCGAGGTTTGGGAGGCCCACCTGAATTAGTTTGCTTTGTTTGACCTCTCCACTAAATGATCATGCTCAGAGGCAGGTTCTAGTAAATGGGCTGCTGCATGCAACCTCAAACCAAATCTCCCGAGGAGTGCAAACGAGTGCAAAGTCTAATTGAGCGAGAGGCTGTGGGTTCTTTCAACACAACTCGCTTTTCCGCTCAAATGTGAAACATTAGCTTCTTGTTTATTTTAGAAATCTTATCAGTTTTTCTCAATTGACATCTTTCAGCATGCAGCTATCAGCGTAAAGCACAGATGGGTAATAAAGCAGACAGTATCAACATCACTTTGTAGACTCGGTTGTACTTAATAGGAACAGATTTGTGGAATGCTTGTGGGATGGCCACCCTCAGTTGGCCCCTGTATAATATTTATGGATGCTGATCTGTGGTCTGTCAGTGGTCAGAAATCACCACGTATCTGTTTTCACCCAGATTTCTTCCAGTAAACCAAATGTCGTTCTGTTCACCTTTGGGAGAGATTGTAATTTAAGATGTGCATGCAAAGCGAGGAACTGCTTGTGCCGGACTGAAAGTCAGGGTCCAGCTGCTTGTTATTCATCCCTTTTATGAGTTTAAATATAATTTTAGTAACTTCAGACAATGATTCCTAAAGTGGAAAACGCAGACCTGCGTGCTCTGTTTCTTTGACAGTGTAAATGACATTTCCATTTTCTGTAACTCAGCACTTTGTCTTGTTCTGTTGCTCCAGTGTGTTTGGAGAGTAACCGCAACGGCGTGCGGAGGGCAACAGAAAGCAAATACAACAATTAAGCCTATAGAATGAGACGCATGATAAAGAACAGATTGTCCTGTTGTGGTGCTCTTAGACTAACCCACAACCACACTGCTTTGTTTGCATGGATGTGAGGCTCTGCTAAGGGCATCTCTGTACTGTTCCTTTGTCTGCTGTTTCTTAACTCGAATCGTGAACCTCGATAAACGTCTCACAAATTCTTTCAGTAAATCTTGGATATAAAGTATCTGTTTAAGTAAGTTTATACAGATTTGTTTCCTCCTGAAAAAGAGATATAAAGTAACTAGAGACTGTACAGCAAAACCTTTTGCTATAGTTTTGTTCACTTAATAAGTCATCTCATTAAGAGTATCTGGTTTTATTCTTGCATAAACAATGGACAGTTTGTGGTCTTGATATGTAAATGTTTTTACTTCAGCAGATGCTGAGTACTGATCCAATACCAGTGTTAAATTAAAAATAATGTGTTATTCAAGTCGGTCCAGTTGACATACCTGAGGTGTGAGTGGTACTGGTTGATTTTCAAGAACAAAATTGATGTGCTGAGCTGTAGTAGCTGCAGTGACAGGGATGGACAAGACTGGGAAAGAGTACATCAGAGGGACAGTTCAAAGTTAGAGACACAAGGCTGAGCTGGTTTGGACATGTGCAGAGGAGGGACAGTGGATATATTTCATTAAAGATATTGACGATGGAGCTGCCAGCCTGGAGAAAAAGAGGAAGACCAGAGAGACAATTCATGGACGTAATGAAGGCGGATCCACAGAAAGGTCTGGTTTAAAAGAGGATGCTGAGGATAGTTTGAGATGGAGGTGGATGGAGCAGCCAAAATCATTTTGTATCAAGCTATATCAGGCTCTGTTTTTTCCTGATTTTGGAAAGTATAATTTGGGAATAAATTACCTCCAAGGATAAATATACTAAATTGGCATTTGACGATTTATTTACACTGGTCTCATATTGGTTCAATGTGAGAGTCATCAGGCAGCTGCTTACTGCTGTCATTTATAGTTGAGCTAGTTTTGCCTCGTTCTGCTCTGTTTCACTGCGAGTACACCTGCTGAGCCGACAGGTGAAGTGATGATAATGAATCAAGTAGTCAACAACACCTTACGTTACATTACAGTTAGGGCTGTTCGATATAACGATATATATCGGATGACGATATAAAAACGTCTATCGTTTCATTTTACGCTATTGTTTGTTTCGTGGTGTCGCAAAATAAACTGTTTACGGCAATATTTTTTTCATCGTTTTGATGGTCACTGTAGTGGCTATATTAATTTCTTAAAGTTCTCTCTTTCTCTTATATTTAATATAACCACACTACGGACAGACAAGCGCCTGTTTTTATGCGTTGTGGTTAGCAACAACGACGGTAACACCATCGCATGTCCGCTTGTTTATGTTCCACATAAACCTTTCATAATAAAGCTCAAGATCCTGTTGAGACTTTTCAAAATAAACTGAATCACGTGAAAGAGCAGAGTATTTACGGATGAGAAGTAAAAAAGAGCCGCCAGGTACTAAAAAATAAACCTTAGACTCAAACGTTAGAACAGGCTTTTCCCCGCAGCACGCCGTGTAATAAATACTCACAAAGAAAATGGTGCATGACGCGCAGCTGGAAACACTTTCCGCAAGTCGAGCTGCCCGAGATTCACAGAATTTACAGAAAATGTTACATTTTTGTGATTTATGTCGTTATCGGGATGATAGAATTCTTATATCGGGATATGAGATTTTGGTCATATCGCACAGCCCTAGTTACAGTAATATGTTACCGTTAAAGTTGAACAAACAACAGTGAAAACAAGCAAAAGAAATTGGGTAATTAATTACATTCTAATTCATTAGAAGGTAACACTGTGAAATTAGCTGGGGACCTGGCAGCTGAGTTACTCTATATTTTATATCATTTTCTTATATCCCATAGGTGCGAGAACTTGAAGGCATCCCCCTCATCTTGGATAACTGCAACATTGACAGCAACAATCCTTGTATCCTTTCTGTGAAGTATAAATATGAAGCTGTGGTAATGTAGCCATATTTCATGTTTATTTAAATCATTCTTCATATTTAAGCAAAAAGTTTGTGGGCTCTTTTGTAATTAAGCTTTGTATATTTGTACAGTAAAGCTAGTGGGCTTGCCTGCCCATGCACAAAAAACAAAACACAACTTTGCCTTGAGCTTTAATTGTTGCAGTGTGTACTGGCTGGCAAGGAAAGGGTGCCGAAATGTGAAGAGAGTTATGTTGCTGTGCTTGCAGATGGTTGACAGCATCATGTGATGGGTTGCAGTTGGTGTTAAAATGGCTAATTCAACATGCAAATTTTGTTTTGTAAACTTTAAATCCAGTTCAATACACAACTAAAGTAAAATGCTAAACTTTCTTCTTCTATCCAGTGGAGTTACACTTTATTGGGCTTGATTCAATTAGCTGATGGGTACCAGCAGACCTTGGAAGAAAGAAAATAAACAGTTGGTACACTGCGGAGTTTTCACTTATTTATTGCACTAAAAGAAAGTGACGCTTCCAGCACCACATTCATCAGACCCACAAACCCTGACTTTAAACTGGAGAGAGCTCACATATAATGTATCTTTGTCACAACTTTTTGACAGTCTTTGAGAAAACGCATATGTCTTCAGGTCATTGTTTTTGTTCCCGTGTTTATCTTCCATGTCTGCTTACCGACACATTCACACACACAGAACCACAACCCAGTCTATCTACCATTACATCCTGTCTAGAAAATGTAGTTATCTAGAAAAAAAAATGTGTATGGGGTGACCTGAAATGCAAAGCATACACAACCTGTCTGCAAACCCGTTTGTTTGTTAGGCTGTCTTTGAAGTCAATGACCCAGGGAAAATAAAAACTGCTCATGAGTTGAAAGAGCTTGATCTATTTTCCAGGTTTTGTTGGTATTGTATTTTCTTTCTATAACAAATCATTTCCTAGATCCATCTTGCATGACATCTACTACCTTGTAGCTCGATGCCAAGTTGTTGGGGTTTCATTTTTTTTTGGGGGGGGGGTGCAAACTCACCGGCTTTACTGTACAAATATACAAAACTTAATTCCAAAAGAGACTGAATAAGACCACAAATTTTGATTTAAATTGATGCAGTAGTGTTAAATGGATGCTTGTTTTTAGGCAATAGTAATGTGTTTTGTTTTGTTGCTCACTTTTAATCGGTTCAAAATCATCCATAGTTCTCATAAACTTGGCTGTGGTGTAACCCCTCAGTTTGTCCTTTGTCTGAAATGAGTAGTTTCAGCTATTCATCTCTCTTTAAACCTGGTTTCTTCTCATTGGCTGCCCCTTGGAAACACAAGGTTTGAAGAGCAGGTGGGTGGGGCTGCTTTTAGCCTTACTGTATTATGGAGATCCCCTCTCTATGAGAAAGCCAGAAACTGATTCCCAAGCTTTTGTCTAACAAGGATTGCTTCCACATATGCCGACTGTATTATTTGTAACTTTTCCCATCTTTAATATGAAGATCTACCTCTGAAGCTGTATAAATATGAGGAGAAAATAAGGAAATAATAAGCATAATAAGTCATTGAAAAATATGTTTAAAAATAAAAGACGGAACAGCTGCATGTTCCACTCTCTAAAGCAGAAACTTTGACATTGTTGTCCTTAACCGGGCATCTCTAGTCATCAGCCAGTGGGCAATCTTCACCATCAGGAACCTCGTGGAGCACAACTCGGAGAACCAGAAACTGATTGCCACTTTGGAACGCTGCGGCACAGCTGACTACTCCGCGGTCAGGGAGTTGGGTTTCCTGGTGGAAGAGCGAGATGGAACCTTGCTGCTCAAACCTGTCAGGAAAGACTCCTAAAAAACATATGTGAGGAAAAAGAAGGTCCTCAACCCATAAACAGGTTTCCATGTAAAGTAGAAGGGAATACATGAAATGTGTACGCTAATGGGTGAACATGCAGCTTGTGTTAAAAGCCTCATGAATGTTACCAAGTACTTAAGCAGCTTCTTCAGGTTATAGGCCTGCTTAGTATTAGACAAATATTATCTGCGCCTGTCCAGGATAACTAACAGTCACACTGCTGCCCACACAATAATCAAAAAAGTCCCATCAGAAAAGTATGTATTATGCTTTATAACGTACTTTTCTACCTCAGTAATGCTGGTACTCAAGCCTAAACTATAATGTAAACAAAAGATCCGTGGTAGAGAAGCAGAGGTCAGGATGCCAGGAGCTCTGGCTTTGTCTTGATCCAAGTCTGGGAAATGAAGAGTTTGTTAGTGGCGAGCTCATGCTGGTAACTTTTGGCAAGGCTGATGCTTTGCGGTTTAATCCAAAGACAAAGAGCACTGCAGTATCCTGGCTTTTTGCTTTTCACAGACACAGATGATACCAGCAGGGGTTTGGGTTTAATCCCAGGCCCATAGTGACTTCTGCAGTAACCATGAAACAGAGAATGACCAAAACATGATGTAATCTACCCCCTCCCTGCCTTACCTAATTAAATGGAGGCATCTTGGTCATGATATGAAGACCTTATTCAAGTATTTCCAATATCCACTTATCTACACAGATATGGTATTAACGATATTATAAGCTAAGGCAATTTAAGGGGGAAATGCAGTAATACAAATGCATGTGTCATTATTTAAAAACAAGGCCCAGTGTGTTTACCGTGTTTTTGCTTGCCTTTCCAATTATTCTTGTTTTAGGATTATAACAGTATTAGTTAAATACTTAACATAGTTTTGTGAATTTCACCCTAATCTTCTATTTCTATCCATTAATGATTAAAAATAAGTCATTAGAGAGATCATGGCATGCAGGATGAGTTCTAACCATTCTAGAATAACACCAACTTACACTTCACAATACTTTGAGCAATCTATTATTTATTATACCAGACTCCGGAGACTTTTCCGGGAATATTTCATCAATATTGTATTTCCTGTTTAGCTGTAGCCATGTTTGGTCTGCTGACCTGTGATAGCAATTCTACATCAGTAGGCAGTAGATAAGAACATACTGGAATTGTGCATCTGCAGAGCGAGTGAGAGGAATCGGACCATAAGCATTAGTTTGCAGAATGACATCCCTCCTGCTGCTGGATAAGCTGAACGGTCCTGACAACTCAACAAAGCAGCGCTTTATGCGCCTGCCAACACCCTGCTCCACCCTGTTTGCTCTGCACCTGATTTTTTAATGACAAAATGTGTTGAAACAATTGGTCGGACTCTCCTCTCGATCCGCCAACATAGTGAAGGGAGCTTATGGGGTTCCGGTCCCCAGGATTTCAGACGGCTAACAAAACAGCTGTTAGTCGCACTTGACTGAATGGCTGCAATGCTTTTCAGCCTCACAGGAAAGAGCCTGTGCAAGTCAGCCTGGCTGAATGAGGTGGCATGGCTGCAGCCATGTGGTCATCTCCTAACACATTAGTACCACATTGGTCAAGGTCATGATTTCTTGTTTCCCATGTCAGCATTTTACACCACAGGCCTCTACTATAATGTACTTGTGCCTTCTGGTTGGGGTTTCAAAGCTTCATTTTCTTTGGGTTGTACTATGAGGTTATGAATAATGAGTTTAATGCATAATAAAGGACTGCGTGTATCAAAGAGCTCTTTGTTTTTATTGAAATATTGTTGGCCTTTTGTGACACAAAACAAAAAAGCTAGAGGTGCCTTAGAAATTTTATTGGTAAAAAAAAAAAAAGAAGAATGAAATACAACTGTCAATGTTTGTGTTGCAGACTCTAATTTTGCGACAAAACAAATAAAATACAGATTTAGTTAAATGTCTTTAGGTTATAGCTATGCTTTTAGGAAACTGTTAACCAAAAGCACCATTAAGACAAATACAAAATACATGCACTTTGTTTTACACTTCCCATGTACTGTCTATAAGCACCTTCCATGTACCTTTTTGTTTTTATTTTTTTATAGGGGACCTATTATGCTTGTTTTCCAGCTGCATATTATAATACTTGGACTCTAGAGTAGCTTTGAGTGATTCACAGTTCAAAATAATCATTATTTATCTTGTATTCATCCATTTCCTTTAATAAAACCCTCTCATTAAGTCAACTTTCTTCTGATTGGATGCCATTTACAAATACAAGATTTGTCCCTTAGATGACCATATTAGGATGCCCCCTCTCAGTGAATACTACACAGAGCCGAAGTTGGAAAAACACACTAAAACTAAGTGTTTAGTGCAGTCTGAAGCAGGATTTCAGGCTTCATTAATTGAAAACCTTTCCATGTTTAATATGAGCACCCACCATTGTAGCATTATATATGTGATAGAAAACAAGGAAAAGCACAATAGGTCCACTTTAATAGTGGTTTCCACTTGCCTTTGCATTACTTTGATTTGACAACTAACTATTAGAGCCCACTCTGAGTTATGAAGGATCATGTGAAGATAGACGATCTGGTCAACTTTTGATAAAACATGTAGAATATTTACAGTTTAGGAACCTTGAAGAAAAACAAAAATTCCAAATAACTTAAAGCTTTTCAATCTGTATACAATGATGTCAGAAAGCACTCCTAAATAGTGACTTTCTTTCCACCTTAAATGACATAAAGTGCCACGTTCCTCATATAAAAATATACTCTTCAAAATGTTTTGTAAGTTATATAAAGCCTAAATAAACATTTCTGAATACATTAAGGGTTCTGTCCAAAAATAGCTTTGAGGCCTTTGATCCTCACATACCCTCTTCCGTGTGGTTGGGGTACATGCCATCCACCCAGGCAGGCCTAAACCGCGCTGGAAGGCCTTGTGTAAGCACAGACCATGAATGTGGAATTCCACGTCTCTGCCGTTCATGGGAATGCTGGATGTATCTGAACCTGATTGTACCTCTATAGAGTTCCAATGAGGCTTACATGGTTTTCACAGAAGTCAAGAGCCTTCCAAAAACAAAACAGTGAACACAGTCAAGACGAGGTGCCGTTCAAACTGACAAGTACGGTGCTTAAAAGTACTTCATGTGTATTTTTCTGCCTCTTTGGTTCTTGGCATAGGAAAGCATCGGCGGTGAGTGTATGTCCACGACCCAACAGCTCCCCAAAGTAACCAATGTCTCATGACATAAAAAAAGAAAACATAACCACGTGAGTGCAAAAAAAAGAGAATAAAGCACTAGTAAGTTGCCCTTTATGGGAGGAAAAAATGGAAAAAGATTATTTTTGCTGTTTAGTTGCTGTAATTGAGCTTCCATATGACAAAACCATTGTGGCCCGCATGAATTAGAGAGAGAGAAAAAATGCCAGAGCACGTGAATTTGCTAACCATCCTCTAAGTGTGAAAAATATTTTGACATAAATAATTCATTTTCAGTGTTCAAACCGAATACAGTGTAGAGCTGAACGCATTCCGCTGCAATCTTACTTCATAGTATTTCCAGTTAGCGTGTTCCAGACGTTTTCCAAGATCCAACAGTCGCCTTTCTCTTCTTCTGTGGAACATCTGTAGGATACGTCACTGATATTATCTTAAAAATCCTTTCACTGTCATGTCACTTTTACTCTAGCATGCAAGCAGTTACGTGTCTTAAATATTTATGTCTGTTGCTCCCAAACAAATTCCACTTTGTTTTCCATTCCAGATGGGATGTCAGAATGTGCAAAATGTAATAAATACCTCCAAAATTCTTTACTTCCAATTCCAGCTTCTCATATTCCCTTCCCTTCGTACCCTTGTCCCTTTTCCCTTCCTTTCTCGGTACCCTGCCTCATTGTTTCCTCACTTGCAAGTAAAAACCTCTGATTTCTCACTGCATGTGTTGCACTTGACGAAACAGCACCAGTGGAACTTGCAGTTGCACTGCCAAACTCGCGTGTAGTGGTGTGTGTTGTGACCCCGACCACAACACATGACGTTACAGCCGTCTGCGAGGCTCGAGGTGCCGTTGCACAGTCTTCCTCTTGTCCCTGTGCTTCCTGTGGCCCTGTCCTCTTCGCAATAGTTGGGAGAGCGCTCCAGGTACACCAGGTCTGTGTCTGTGGGCTTTTGGTAGCCTCGAGCCTGTTTGAGACGCAGGAAGGAGGGTTGGCGAAGCCGCGTGGCTCGAACTGGCTCTACTTGAACTGCATCGCTGTAGCGTTCCTTCAGCAGGTTACCGATCTCTCTGAAATTTGGCAGGGTGATCCAACAGGTCTTAGTAGTACAGGAACCAGATACACCATGACACTTGCACTCTAGCTTCATTCTGTCCTCCAGGATCTGAGTGCACAGAGAGTAGATATTAGGTTGGTACACATTAATCATGGTGGTTAAAAGCCTAATCAGTAGGATAAATAGATACAGGATAAACTAACTATAGTATTATACCGTATTATAGTTATAGCTGACTATACCCAGTAATAATTCATGGTCAATAAAACACTCTTGTACCACTTGTCCTCACCTTACCTTGTATTTTATGTTAAGCAGAATGCTATTCCTGTGATTAACAATAAAACTTGGCAAAGAACTTAAGAAAGAGTATTTTGAAAACACAGGTCTTACAATAGAAACTCAATGCAATAAAAATTAATTACACCTGAGATTGCTTACACACAAGAAATCTCATTATCATGAGAACAAACTGAGTAAATCCTTGACTTCCAATTGGCCTAACTGTTGGAACATACCCCACTCAAAATAAGTTAAGGGAACATTTGGTCATCAAAGTCAGTTAAACTTCATGGATATAAACTTGCCCATTTAGGAAGCAAAAACCATTCTGATTTAATCTGATTTAGTGCCAATGAAAGTGACAACAGGTGCACTGGAGAGCCAACAAGACAGTCGCCACAAAGGGAATGGTTTTGTAGGTGCTGGCCACAGACCATTCCTCTCTCCTCATCCCACCTGACTGAATTTTCTTCAGTTTTGGCTACTGCTAGTGTCCTCGGTGGAGCTTGGGGGTGCTGGTACGTAAATCCTAACCCATTCAGGGTTGATCCATCCAAGAAGGGTTGCTGTATTTCCCAGCACACTCTCAACAATGTGGAGGAGATACCAGGAGATGGACCGTTATGCGAGGAGAGCTGGACACGGTTGTGTAAGAACATCAACGCACTAGCAGGTCTGGTATCTGCTCCTTTGTATGAAGAGGTGCAGGAAGTTCACTGCCAGAGCCTTACAACATGAACATGAAAGCTATTTATGCATGTTTTTCTGAGCAAACACTGTCACACTGAGCACATGTGACAGATGCAGAAGAGTATGGAACTGGTGTGGCAAACGTTACGCTGCCTGCAACATCATATACAGGGATGAGGATAAGGAGACAGCAATGGTCTGTGGGCATCACCTGCAAAACCATTCCCTTTTCGAGGATTGTCTCCACATGTTATCACTTTGATTTTAATCAAAGCAGATAAATTCATTCAAAGTGGTTCATGCTTCATAACTGAAAGTTTAACTGATTTTTGTGTTATACTATGATAATGAAGTGTTCCCTTAATTCTTTTTTTTTTTTTAGCAGTGTTGATCCCCCCCAGCCCTTTTAATGTTGAAGCTATGGGCTGTCTGTCTGCTTGGCTGCTTTATGGCTTCTTATAGAGTAGAATTGCCAAAGGAATTGAAAAATAGGTTGGAAAAACATGGAGAAAGATCAGTAACCGACTCAAAAGCAGTCAAAACACAGCTGCAGCACTAATCAAGAGTAACAGTAACAGAGTAACACTGACCTCCTAAAATGTCACCACAGACCATAGTCTGTAGACTAGTTAAAATCTGAGAGGTAATTTTTGAGCCTCTGTTTATCTTATCAGTGAAAGTCAGAGTTTGTGTGACATCTGAGACGGTGCGAAAGGACGGTGCAAGCTCTAAGGATGACTTCCAAAAAAGGTCCTGCTTGCTCTTCCACACAAAAATTGGTTTTAGGAGAGCATTCTTTGGTCAGATGACGCCAGATACATTTATTTGCCTTAGATAGGTTCCAATGTGTTTGGCGCAAACTCGTCCGGGACCCCCACACCAGCAGTGAAGCTCCAAGGTGACACGGGGCTGAATGCATGCAAAGGAGGTTGAAGAGATGACATTTATAGATGGGCCATGGCTACCCGTGGAAATCCCAAAATACCGGCTGACAAAATGACTGGCAGAAGACGAATATTCCAGCATGATAATCATCCAAAGCACACAAAAGTTTCTAAAGGAAGGAAAACGCAAAACTATGACCAGGCCAAGTATATTGCCTGATTGGAATCCAGCAGAACACCAATAGCTAAAAGAAATGTCTCTGAAGAACGGCACAGCATCTCATCAGAAATCTGTGTGACACCGATATTCTTCATGCCAAAGCGGATTGAATCTGTTATTAAAAGTTGCTGCTCTGGTTTCCTGTATTTTGAATAGAATCAGCCTGTTTTTAATTTCACATGAGAACAAACACTTGACCATTCAACTTAAAAGTAAGCAGCTAGTACAAGTTCATCATTTTGAATAATTTGACATTTAATTGACGTTGCGCGGGGGTGTACACACTTCTGTGTGTTGCAAATGGTCATTTTAAATTTGCAGGTCCATTGCTTAAAATGCCTAATAGCATTCGCTCAGCCTTCAAGTCTGTCTGTTCTGGTGAGCTGGGTTTTCTGTGGGCACTTCAACTTTCAGCACAGCAACATATAGGCCAACTTTATGTCAAAACCTGGGGAAAATAACTCATACCCCCGAACTGTAGTCTCTAATTAACTTTACCTTTGCTGAGACCACAGAATAGCATGTCAGCCCGAGAAAACTGACCAGAGCCGTTGTGCAACCATGCATGTATAGAGTTACATTGTGGTTTGAGCCAGATTTATATTATATTGCCATACAAATATTTTCAGATGACAAAATTGACAGGTGACTGTTTGCCTTGGTGACCGAGCTGTATTTTGTTTTCGATGCATTTTCAATGTGAGATGACTTAAAGCTCATAATTACATCATGTTGTAACTTGTTTGTCTACAGCTCTGGTCTTAAGAGAAACTCTGTCTTTCCCCTCGTGGTTATCGCATTTTTGGAAGTCCCTCCGGTTCAGTATTTGTGGTGCTGCCGCTGAGAAAGGAGGCGGGGGATAATATCCTCAACTCTGACTTAATGCTTAGTAATTCAGTGAATGGGCTGTAGGCCTGTGGAGTCGTCCTTACCAACCCTCACGTTTTATGTCACACATTGTTTAATTATTATTTGCTTTATTGTTTAGTTTACAACTGGTCAGATAGAGTTTTGTGATCATGTGTTACCTTTCGCCCTGCCTCATTGTTGTGCAGGTTCATCAGCCTCCGGGCGTTTTTCTTGATCTCGCGGGCGTCCATGAAACGCCGCGAAAACTCCACGCCGTATTTGACATCAGCTGAGCAGCCTCCCCATTTCCAGCCCTCCTCCTGGTCATTGTAGCCCTGCTTGTCCTGGTCACAACCACACTGGCTCAGATTGCCTTGGCTACACGCTGCGGTTACTGCATGGGCAACTCCAGCGGCCGTGATGGCATAAGTGAATGCTGCTTCCCTGCTGCCTGAAGAAATAGAATCATGTTAATATACCAAATCCATTGTTATTCCAATATTAGGTTCATAGAGATGCTGATGGACGTGAAGGAGGCCATCATTAGTCTGAAAAACAAGACCTATCAGAGAGACAGCAGAAACTTTAGGAGTGGCCAAATCAACAACCTGGTTCACTCTTAAACAGAATAAATGCACTGGCCAGTTCAGCAACACCAAAACCAACACAGAAGAAAACTGAAATATATGTTTACATGGTCAAGAAAAACCTCTTCACAACTTCACAACAAAGTCAAGAACAGGTGGACCTGTTGCTGTTGTCAAAGTCTACAGTCAAGAGATGCAAAAATCTAAGAATCAGAGCGTTTACACTAAGGTGCAGATTTAATACTATATTCATTTTCATCAAGGCAGCAACCTGACAAGATGTCAGAAAGACATCATCATCTGTCTTTCTGACATCTTTTCAAATGCTCTTAGCAAAAAGTGTTACTATCAGGAAAAAGTTGGGCTTAAAGACAATATAGCATTCAGCATTTTTGGACTGTGGCCCATGTTTGTAAACTTAAAGGCTTTTGTCTTGACCCATTGAAAGTCACTTCTGATGTACTGATTCCTTGACACTACCAAGTCACTCCTTTTAGCTAATTAGCCCTCTGCTCAATTAGAGGTTATGCAGATCTATGGTAGAATTACCATGAGGTCACCAAACCGCTGAAGATCTATTTTCTCGGGATACCTTAAAGCTTCAAGGATTCCTCCTATTAGGCTTTCAAGGGGTAAAGAGTTAAATCAGGACCTCTCCAAAACTAGCGTTCTTTTTTGAAAAAAAAAAAAAATCATTTGAAAACACATTTTATGTTTTTGGCTTTTAAACTAGGCTGAATATTTGGCATTTGCATATACTTGTCTTGTTTTAACTTTTCCTTTTTATTATTATTTTATTCTCTTTTAGCTGTGACGTCTGTCCTAAGGTCCGTCCAAGTAAAGCTTGGTCACCATGCATGCTTTGTAATGTCCTTCTTTTTTTAATGATTTGATTTGACTTGACGTCAAATAACACGCAAGGCAAAAATAAAAGAAAACACTTCTGTGTGGGCAGACAAAAGGCCTTTCAATTTTATGGGGTTACCCCAGCAGCCAAACATTTGTTGCATTTCACGACAAGTTCTCTAGTCCCTCGTTTCCAGCTTTCCGGAAAAGGCAAAAGCTCTCAAAATGTATTGAAGTGCAAAGCTGGGTTGCTGCTCTTTGGCTTTAGAGAAAAAAAATATTCACTGCTTTAAGGACATGATTAAATATGAAAGAGAGCAGTGGTGTATAACAGTATTTGTTAATGCCTTCCGTAAATTTACTGTAAGAGGCAAAATAATGAGCCTAAGAGTAAAGGCACAGTTTCATAACTCCATCTTTTCTCCGTAAGTCTTGTTTCATGCTCCATCGCTGATCTGCACAGTTAGTCGGTAACTGTTGAAGCAGTGATCACCATGGTGAAGAAAACACAAGTGACATCTACTGGCTGACTGGAGGAGCTTTTTTTTTCTTTAAAGATCAGCACTCGCAGTTACTTTGCTTAACGTTTTTCATCAATGGGATTTCTCACGCAGCTCAAGTGTCATTCTGTCTCTGTCTTAGGCGGTCCGCATCATTCCAGCAAATGATACTGCTGTGTGTTGCATGTTGAAATAATCTGTGGCCAGGCTCGACTGAGATGTGCCCATTTCCAAGCTTTTTGCGTGTCACCAATTGAACTTCAGAATAAACACGTTGATATTTATGGGGTGGGGGAGGGGGCAGAAAGGGGATGGATTTATTGGCACAGAAGCTGGTAACAGGATATCCCCGCTCACCAATCAGGATAATGCCGGGCCTCCGTTCTTCTGAGCAGCCCCAGAGTATTAATCCATGGCGTCTCTGGTGGAGGCGATTCTAATGGCGCGCCTCCAACCTGACAAACTCGCTCTCGCAAACCATCAGGCCTGCGGTTCGCTCGTTCCATAACTCAAAACAAACTCTTTAGTCGTCTCTCATCAGGCTGAATCTGCGACCCATTCGGATATATTGTATGGTTGAGTCTTTCTCCAGGCATCAGACGCATTCAATAGCCAAACAGCCATCTCTTCACACTGTGATTTGTTTTGATTGTACAGCAGTGCATGCAGGGTTCCATTGTTGCCATCCAGCTGCTGGAGCTGACTTCAATTAGTGGTTTTGCATGAATTTCGCTGGTCTTTCTCAACATTTAATGAGTTCACAGGCTCAGCAGGTCAATCAAATAAAGGGGTGGATGGCACATTGGCCACATGAGAGGGGGCTAAGACCCGAGCTCACATTTCTGTCTTTAAGACTAAAGAAAATGGGTAAGAATCAGGTGACAGATGTGTGTGATTTTACAAGAAATTATTTTACAACCCCCCCTCCCCCCCAAAAATCTAGAAAGCTCACACATTTGTTGCAGCCTGCTAACTAGTTTACTTCTTATTAAAATAAAGTCTTTTAATTGTTCCTCATGGAAAGGGCGCGAGGATCAAAGTAAGGTCTAGAGCGTCTCTCTGAGTCTTGTTCACACACCACAAAAGAAAAGAGACATTTCCTCTGACAAAAGAAATAAAGCGATCCAGACGTCTCGTCTGCCCGTCTCCCATGTTGAAGAAAGTGATTGCTCCCAGAGATGCTAGATTAAACGTGCATCCAAACCCACAGCGAGACCGCAACAAAACAGCTCCAACTACAATGTGATTTACATGAGAGGTTCACATTAGGAGCAAACACGCTCCTGTGAGGAATAAAACTGGGAAGAATGTGGACTAAAAGCGGGGAGGTGTGTTCGTGTCTGTGTTTATGCATCGCTTTCAGAGATGGACCTAAAGCGAGGCTTCACTGAGAAAGTCTTTGCCCCATCAACCACGATGCATGGCAAGCAGAGTCGCTTAAATCCCCTTTGGGAATACTAGCAAAGCCGTTAGAGTTGGAGTTTGTTCATTCATTGTTCTCGTGTGTGGAGCTCCAAACAGAAATGCCTTCATCAGTGCTCCAACTTTTTCCTCACAGCGCTGACAATAGTGACAGGACGTTCAAAGGCAACACTAGAAGAATGAGAAGAGATTCTCGTGGCAAGAAGAATGGCTTCGTCTCCACGCTGATGTTCAACTTTCAGTGATGGGAAATCTCGGCTGGGCTTGGTTTTAACAGTCCACCTGTTATCACATCTATCATTTCCACCTGTTGGACCTTATTTAATTTAATCAGACTGTTGTAAAATGTTAGCCAATAAAGTTTCTTCTGTCACCTTTTTACTCTCAATAGGTCATATTATATTAAATATTGTCAATCTGTACTTGATACTATGTCAGTATCTCAAACACCCCTGTCTCGTCCTTGAAGCTGTTCAGCCTCAGCCTACTTTTCACATATTCTACAATCTACAAGCAGCAACCTCCATGGTAGAACCCAAAGTGTAAAACACTGCTGTTCCTCCAATGGCCACTAGGGGCTGACTCCAAAAGGTACTCATGGTGCGTTCCTGAATAAGTCGGAAATTGTGATTTGGAAATTTTTTATGGAAAACCCCCTCAACTTGGATTTCCCATTCAGAAAAGTCGGAGCAGACCAACATACCCTGAGATGGCAGCAATAAACATAAACAGTAGAAAAACGGTAAACTTCTCATCTGTGCTACCACTATTCTGTATTTTTGACTCACTAAATAAGCATTTTCAGAGCACTCAGGCTCTATCCATGTATGTGTTTTGTATCACAAAAAAAAGTGTAAAAAAATATGTATTATGCAGTGTTGCTAGTAATACCTGCATGGCTCTACCTTGCTAAGAACCAAAACAAATGCTGTTTTTCCTGTCTTTTTCTGGAATGTGCTAACTCTGGAGTGATGTCACTCCCAAGTTTTGACATTCGAGTGCCGAGGTATCTAGAACGCATACATCAGTCCATACTGACTCGGTTTTGAAATAACCAGCATTAAAGATGAAATTAACAATGCTTAGAGCATGATACGAAACACGGATTAAGCCTCTAAAGCCAATTTTCCTCTTCATAACAACTGTAGGAAGGCAGAATATTTCCTAACTCACCTGTTTGGATCTTTTTAAGACTTAAAATTTGGGACACGGCCTCTTTGATTGAAATGAGCATTGACACACCTCTGCTAAGTTACTGAGCTGAGATTCATGGTATGTTTGCACTAATGGTGTATACATAATTTCCTTAGGCATTATTAAAGGATTCTGATTCTGATTATCTTGGGATTAACTGACAAACTATTTTGGCCAGCTGTGATGTCTATCTCATGAAATATTTTTTGCTTCAGTGTTAGAAATTTAAATTCTAGCATATGTTAGTTAGCACAGATTTTGCAGGTTCGTATAGCAGTATATTTTGTGGCTGTAGCTTGCTAACCAAGTATGCTACCATTAGCTGATAACTTATTTATTGACTTGCTTGTCTTTATGTAGTCACCTCTGGCTCAAAAAATCCAACATGGTGCAAGCAAAACAAAAACGTATCTACAATCTTTAGGTAACCATGTAGTGGCTGCCTCCATCTTTCACATACAGTCTATGTGTCTATACAGAGAAAAACTGTTAATACTTCTTGTAGAAGCGGACTTTCAACCAGACTGACCTACTCTCAGCTCTTGTCCAAACACGGTCCTCTCTCCCAGGGCTGAGCAGTTCCACCGGCCGTAGCGGAACTGGTACTGACACTCGTTGATGCCCAGCTGGGCACCTTCACCAATGACGATGATGGCATCGGGGCGACTCTGACAGAGGGCTCTCTGACGTGGGGCCAGACCAGGTATCTTGTTGCAGATGATGTTGGCACCCAGAGCTACCACAGAAGACAACGCCCTAGGCAGAGAGTAATGGGGCTTAGTGAGAGAGAACAATAGAAATTATGGAACTGAAATCTGAGTGAAATCAGAAAGATTTGAATTCTGCCCCCAACTTAAACCTTGCTTGGGTATCAAGATGTTATTGTCAAGAGGAGAAATGGGTATATTTGTCAAGATAACTAAATAAAAACATAAGTCTTATCATGTTTGATTTAATGGACTCTCATATAGACATAAGAAAGTGCAGTATTTAATTAGAAAAACTGGTTTTCAAATTCAGACATTTCTGTCCACCTCTCTTTCTCTATATTATATAAAACATGAACCAGCACAGCTACTTTAAGGCTTCAGAACCTGCCCTTAATATGAATGAGAGGCATGTATGGTGCAGCAATCATTCTCTCTGTAAGGGTCTGGGTCTTTTAATGTTGTAAGAAAAGAGCTCATTACATAGGCCTGGGCCTGTGGGCAAAGCGTGGAGTAATCCAAAAATGAGGCTTTTCCATATGCTGCTTTCCAATTATGGCCCTTGTCTGACGAGGTGCTTCTATGACAAAGTGGTTCTGGTGTAATGTGTAAATCCACGAGGGCAGGTTATCTCATCAGCTGCGCACACACTAGGACGTGCACAAATCTTGCCGATTAAATATTGGCTACATGCATACACTCAAGCGAATTCATTCAATCTTTATGACTCAATATGAGACGGAAAATGACACACGTGGCCATATGTTGAAGGAAAAATCCACAGCTCTTGTTCCTTGGCAGTCTATGATAGGATAAAATGAAATTAACTGTACGACACAAATCACGCATTTCCTCCCCATGTTTCCCGTATATTGAGGGACTGGATAGTCCAAATTTCATTTTACCCCACTTTCTAAAATAAAATCTCTGCCACACCGAGATGCAAGCACGAGTCGGATTTCTTCATTTTGCAAAGTCAAATGCTGAGCTAAAAATAATAATCATCATAATAAAAAAAATCTGCTGTAATAAACACCTGCACTAAAAACAAAACAAAACTTCGCTCTCTGTTAGTCCAATTTCCCTGTGCGTAATTGGCTAATTTGCGCACAAGGCACTACTACCTGCTGGAGAAATTACACGTGTTCATTCAGAAGAAACCTACAGGTAGCTACCGCTGGTGAGGATGAGGAAGATCTGTGGGTAGTAGACGGACAGCAGCGCACTGCGAGATGAGATGATGAGCATGGTTGCGCATTGAACACAGCTTGATTTGCTCGCTTGGGTTTAAGAAAAAAAGGGAGAAGAAGAATTGAGAACAAATGTATCCTTTTTCAGAGTCCACGCAAATGCAGAGCTGTTCGCCTTCTTTAGCTAACGGAGCCGTGGCTGTCGGCGGCTGTTCCCAGCTCCGCTATCCGTGTGTTGTTGGAGATGAGAGTCTGCATCTCTCGGCCGATGTGCGCTCTGCCACCTGGACTGAAAGCGGGCTAGGTGTTAAAGGCGGGAGAGAGAGAGGAGAGAGGGTAGGGAGGGGGGAGGCAGATGGGGTTCCGGATGTCCGGATGCGTCTCCAAAAGTGAGACTGTTATAGTATTTGGAGGGGAGAGAGACGGTGGCCTTTTTCCCCCGGTGCACCAGCCCCCGGGATGAGGCTGCACACCCTGCATCCTTCTGTGTCCCACCCCCTACACACCTCCTACCCACGTCCACGCCTCTCCCACCCTGCTCTCTTTCTCGCGTTTTTTTTTAAATATATTTTTTTAAGGTTTTTTTTTTTTTTTGTGGCAGTCAATAGTTAAATGTGTTTCTCGTTATTCCTTTTTGTCCTCATCCCCCCGTTGTGCTCGGACCCGTGACCACTGCAGGGCTACAGTTAAGTCCAGCACATCCAAAACTCAACCAGTAATATTGTTAACTCTGAAAAACAACAATGCCAGTGAATAACTGCATATTTGAATTACCCAAAATTGGTTTCAGTGTTTTAAAAATAATAATCTTCTGGGTTTTTGGCAGTGTATATATATATATATATATATATAAAATTTTATTCTTATTTTTTTATTTTTATTTATTTATTTTTTTGGAATGGCTTTTTAGCGACTGTCTGTGGGTATCACCAAACAAATGGCTTTAATAACCATTACTTGCACTCCCAAAGAGACTTAACTCTTGGAGTTCCAGTTTCTCTCAGCTGGTTGGTGTTTGCTGAAATGCTTCAGATTTGCAGTGTCTCCGACTCTTCAAGCTTCCAGCTAATGTGTTGTGCTTGTACCCTCCGACAACACGCCCTCATGTGGTGACATGAAGGAACAATGTCACTCAGCTACATAACCGGTGCCAGAATGCGCAGGAGTTGGTGTAGCATCTGCAGAGTTACAGAGAACTGCTGTAACTGTTTAACACAAGAGGTTTATAGATTAGTTTTCAGTGTGGGCAAGCAGAAAATAAAGATACTGATTAATCAGGACAATTTTCTGTGTGGTGAATGTATGCAGGAGTGCAAACAAGGGCAAACACTTGTACTTAAAAGTGCTGTGAAAACAAAAGGAGCTGCCTCTACCTTTAAAAGATCTTCACCAGCACTCGGGCTAGGCTTTATAGGTCTGTCTCACAGACTGGACGAAGAGGAGGGGAGAGGATAAAGTGCATATTTTCCTGGCTTGCTGACATTTTGCAGGCCGAAATGGAGCCTTTCAAAGATTTACTTGAACTGATGAAATGACCACAAGGAGATAATATTGATAGAAATCTGTTACCGAACGGGGTATCAATCATGTGAACAAAACTAAGTGGAATAATTGAGGGTATTTTTGTGGAAATGAACCGCTTAATTTAAATTCCCTGTGGCAACCGGCAAAAGATAGCAGTGATTCAAATAAAATACCTTTCATTCCTTGGCTCGTGTCAGATGGGCCTGATGGTTGTGCCCACTCAGACTGTGTGTGTGTGTGTAACTTTAGCTACAGGGAGATATAATGTAGCTACATGCAGCCTTTCCTGTAAACTGGACCTTTCTGTGTATGTGTTCAACACTTTTTCCCTGTCTCATGCTCCCTCGCCCTCTCTCTTTCTGTCTAAATAATCCCCCTAAAACCACAATTTCCAAAGCCAAGATAGCACTTACACAGCATGCACTCAGTGTCCTGGCGCTCACGCGGCAATATCTGTTTCTTTTCATATTTCTGAGCAGAAGGCGAGGTGAACGGGGAGACACGGGAAGCACGGGGCCACGCAGGAATTCCTCATCCACTGCTGAAGCTTGAGTTTGTGATGTCAGCGACTCGAAATCAGACGGAATTTTGTTGCGATTGTGTCAAGAGTTTGACGGGAACTGATTTTGTGGAATTGTTCACATCATTTACGATGAGCGGCGGATCTGGAAGTCAGGCGGGGAGGGAGCAGCGGAGGGCTCGAGCTGGAAGCAGGCCTGAAAAGTCCACATTATTCATAGTGTCTGCAGGGCTCTGAGGGATTTTGGGCCTTTCTTTTCCTTAAACTCCAAATCCTAGATGTCAATGAAACAATGTTGTAAAATATAATATTAAACATTTGACAAATTATCTTACATTTTTCTGAACAATAGCAAATACACACAGGATCACACTCAGAGCATCAAATTCATGTGAAACTGCTTCACAGTCACCATGCCAGTCTGAGTTGACTCAGTGTAGCCACATCTTATCCTTAATGTCTTTCTGAACTTCATCACCAGCATTAAAACATCACTGCAACCTCTCTATTTATATATCACCTCCACCAGATATGTGACATCCATTCCTTCAGAGGATGAATTGTGTCCCCGCTTTAACGTTGCCTTTCACAGCATTTCATTCTGCTCCTTGTGTGCTAAATTTCTCACTCTAACTTAAAAGTAAACTGTATAGAAGAAGGTACTTTTTCTAATGAAATTAGAATTGGTGGGTAAAGATGTCTACATTTTCTACTTCATGAAGATAGTTATGTTGCAAGTTTTTCCTCACATCTTTTTTTGTAAGTCACAGACGGTGATAGTGTGATGGTTTAGCCCAGCAGGGAGGAAAGTGATATATTGTTTTATTTCTAGAAGCTTTGGATGGCTTAGCAATCATCCAAAGTATGTGTCCACCGTCTTTTCTCTTTCTGAGGGGAGCTATTGCTGTCTGAAAGATCTTCTGCCCAGTATAATGAACCCTGTGTGTTATTTTACATCCAATAAGCTGTTTGTTGGTGTTGTTGCTCATATAGACAGTGTATTAGTTGGGAAGGACTGATAAATTGTGCATCTATTGTACTGTGGCTCTGGATATTGGCCATTGATTGCTATTATTTTTTTAAAGTGGTATTTTGGGGATTTTTTGTGACAATGACTGTTCAAAGTGACAATAAGAGAAGCATAAAATAGCTCAGCTTCTATTAAAAACATCTTTGCTTTGTGTTGTATACATAAAATCCTCCTTGACTTTCTTTTAATAAATGTACTGCTGTGCTGAAGCCAGGGACCCACTCCCACCGGATAATAGTGAGGAGGAGCAGATCCCCAGTGGAGGTCTACCTGGAGGCCTAACCCTACTAACACTTCTTTCTTCCTAGAAAAATAAAGGTGAACCTAAACTATGTGTTCATTCTTGTACCTACCATGAATCCAAGTTTATATTTAAGCTTCATAGCTTTCCAGGAACTATAATAATACAGCTACGGGACATTTTTAGACTGTGTGACGCATCATAATGAGGCCACAAATCAATCCCATGATTAGTGTTATTACTCTGACATTGTACATTTTTTGATGATGCCAACATCATGACAGTGCGGGGGTGGGAAGGTAGGTTGGGTGAAATACTGACTTGCTCTCAATGCTCCACTGGAGGGTGAATGAACGTTAGATAGAAAGGCGTTGGACACATTAGAAAGTGCTTGCGTGAATGTGTGTGCGAATGAGACCGTTTGTAATAAACACTTTGCGTAGGAAAGTGCTACACTGGAGCCATTCCCTTTACCATTTACTTTGAACACTGATTGCCTGGATAAATGGGAAAAGCCCGAAAGATGAGAACACCCCTTGCTTACTCGGGCAGTACACCGACAAAATTTGAAGTAGATGAGATGAATGGTTCGTGAGAATACCGATGAAAGCATTTATCTCCAGTTAGATGATTAGATCGTGATTCCTGTACACAATTTTGATGCTGAAACCAATCAGCAGGTGCAGAATGAAACTATACATGGTGGAGCTGATTGCCACAGACACACTGCTGGTTTGGGGATTTGTTAATAGTAGGAAAAAATATAGATTTATGCCAGCCTTATATGTAAAATGTGACATTTGAGCTCACAGGAAAAGACAGGCATCAAAGAGCTCGGTTCAACATATGGCATGTGTCTCTGATCTGCTAAGACAAACTGATGGGTTCAATTTGTTTAGCTCAGACAAGTGCATATGGGCCATTTTAACTCACTGCTACGTGCAACTCGAGTGACTTTAAAGCTTAACCGCAATGTCAGAGGCATTGTTTAGACCCTAATACTGCGAGACAAACACATGGTGCTTATATGTGTAATGGGGTAAGACGCATGCTGGAATGCACAAAAGATCTGAGTTGCGGTTGGTGAAATGAATATGACCCCCTGCACTGTGAAGGGTTTTCAGAGATAAAAAAGGCACAGCCAGGCCTGGGGGTGAAGAAGCAAGAGCGTATTTATGACACAGCTACAAGAAACTACTTTGTAATCAAATCTAATTTACACCATCCTGAGTATCCCCCAAAACCCGACAGCTGACAGGAGCGGAAATTATTTCCATGTTGACGGGCGACATTTCTACTTTTTCACGCAGTCGTTGCCTTCGAAGCATCTTGAACCTTTTTCCAGAGCAGATTATGACAGGGCTGTATTTTTTAACGGTGACATGAGGGACATAAACGCCTTCAGAAATGATCTCTTTTATGTGAAGAAGATTTATGGGTTTTTTGGGTGTGCAAATGCACATTTCAAGCTGTAAACATGTTGCAGATGTGGGGGGAAAGGCTAGATGGCGGGAAGGGTTTCGAATTCACCACCATGAGAAGCTAAAAAGGGGAGAATTTTATCCTTATGAGTTTGTAATTTCAAGAAACAAGAGACTTACAGGTTCTTTTTTAAAATCATATTTTTATTTCAAAAATATGAATGCTTGGAATCGCTGCAACACTGCCAAGATTTTTGCAACAATCTGCTCGCTAATGACTGAAGTGGAAGCTTTATGTACTTTTATGCTGTAGCAATCATGCAGCGTTGTTATCCCCAAGTATTTATTCTAATTCTACTTGTTTTGTTTTTTTCCCCAAGACTTTTCCCCTTTTTCCGTTTTCAAATAGCTTCTTCTATCTGTCCTTACTCAGCTAGAGCTGCAGAGGGAGACAAAGGACCAGAGAAGCTCTCACTTCAGGTCAAACCTCTCTGGCTTGGGTCAAACTTGTCCTCTTCCCACCAGCACTCTGGTCTTTCACGCCGTTAAAAAAGCAGATCCCCTACTTTTTGATATAGAACAAACTTTACTTTAACCACTGTTTCCTTATTTCATTGCAGTACTGTCGGTCCCCCCACTGTTTAGATTCTAATGAACATTAAGCAACGTGCAGCTGAGAAAATTCCTCTTTCTGATTCTGCCGATATTGTTTCACGTGTCCTGTGATTATTCAGAGAGCCTGGTGTGGTTCAGTGTCACTAGTAATGTTGTGTGTGTCTGACATCCTCAAGGGGGCTCTTTACTCCCTTGTTTCAACGCCGTACATCCACCCCCATCATCCCCACCACCCCTCAGTCGTTCCACCATCTTGGTTCCTGCCATCAGAATTTCAAAATTTAACGGTCGTGTTTATTTGTGCGCCTTTAGTGAACATATATTCCACTTCTCACAAAGTCCCCCCGCCGAGCACACAAAAGCAAGCACTTTTTGACAAAATTGAAATATTTGTGCACTCTATTTAACCATCAGCTAAAGGAGCAAAGACCTGGAATTTAGTAAAATGTATCGGAAATTAAAAGAGCAGTGTGTGTGTGTGTGTGTGTGTGTGTGGAGCCACCTTCACCAAAACTTTGGTTTACTTGTTTCTCTGATAGAAACACGAGCCTGTTATTAGAAATTGACAGTGGGTTTTGGTTTCTATCGGATCTGCTGGTGTCTACAGCAGCTACACAAACAAACTGAATTCACACAAAGTGCTCTCTGAATGCAGACTCCAACTGCCCTGCAGTTCCACACAGTGGCATTTTGCAACTTTGTATCTCCTAAACAATTATGCTTATTAGTATGATTTTTTTTTTCAAAAGTGCTAATCCATGAACATCCACAGAAAAATAAAGCAAGGACAAAAAAAATAAAAGAAAAAAAGGCGGAGGTCATACGTGGTGGTCATCGGGGTTCGTCTTCCCCCTCTGTGTAATCCGAGGTTCAAATCCCATCTGCTGCCTTCTGTGTGGCTGTCTTTTGATGGCGATCAGACTCAAACGAGGAACCCAAAACTACACTCTCACATCCACCTAGTAACTTTCAACTAATAACATGTCATTTAATTTTCCTCGCTGTCTGTATTTCGACAAGATTCGGCAGTCACGAGTCGCCTGGGAGGAGGCATTTTAATAGCTTATTATTTTCCTGATTTTTTTGTGTGATTATAGAGCACGTTTTAAGATTAATTCTGCATGATCAATACGCTGCTAGCAGGGCATCAAGTAAGAGTTTTCCTCAATATCCGGCTAATTATTGCTTTTTTTATATATAATGGATTAGAAAGTTGTATAGCTGGAAAATTCTAATATGCTTTGTTCATTTTCCACTTAAAAGGGTGGGTCTGCTACAAGTGTCAAAATTTTCCCTTGGTGGGTGGGGTATTTTGTGTAACAAAACACAAAACTGCATGTGTTATCATTATCCAAATGAGTCCAGATTGTTTTTAATTCAGAATATATTCATTCAGTAGTTATTGTTCATTTCAGTACTACTACTAAATTATTTCCCACACCATTAAAACATCATCAGCATGAGCTTGAAATGCTGCTACAAGGCAGGATGGATCCGTGCTTTCATGTTGTTAATGTCAAATTCTGACACTACTGTCTGAATCCTGCAGCAAAAATCGAGACTCACCATGCAAAGTTTGTCCATTATTGGTGAGCTCAGGCAAATTGTTGCCTCAGTTTCATGTTGTTAGCTGACAGGAGTGGCATCCGCTGTGGTCCTCTGCTGCTGTAGCCCATCTGCTTTAAGGTTTGATATGTTGTGTGCTCAGAAATGCTCATCTGCACACCTTGGTAGTAACAGGTGGTTATCTGAGTAACTGTTACCTTCTTATCAGCTTGAAGCAGTCTGGTCATTCTCCTCTAACCTCTTCCATTTAGCAGCTATTTTCTCCCAGACGATATTATCTCTATTTTCGGACCACTCTCTCTAAACCCTGGATGTGGTTGTGTGGGACAGTAACCCATCCACACCAGCCCATCTACCACCAACACACCAACAACCATTCAAAGCCACTTAAAATACCTTTCTCTCTCATTCTGATGCTCAGTTTTTCAGTATTCCATCTTGACCACGTCTACATACCTAAATGCAATGAGTTGCTGCCAAGTGACTGGCTGATTAGATTTTTTCAGTTAACGATCAGAGTGTGTGTAACCTTGACAGAGCAGAGCTAGCAAAATGCCAATAGCTTGTCTAGTGTGGGCTGTGGAATTGATTGCTAGCTGTTGTTGGACATGGAATCTAAGAGTTCGGCCATACAATCCCAGGTCTTTATGGCACTACTTTCACTTGTCACACTCTAGCTAAAAATAAAAAAGGAAGGCATCACCATGCAGCTCTAATAAAAAATATGACTTTGAAACGTAATTTGTAACCAAGCTGATTTCTTAAAGAAGCAGAGCACTAAAATAGCTTAAAAGAAAATGGTCAACGTCCGTAGACGGCAGTTCGTAGATGAACAGCTTCCAGGTCTTCAGAGGTGCTTTACATGTGCATTCTTTCTAAATGATTGATTGTGTAGAATTGCAAAAACAGCCCTCAGCTTCCTTGTTCTACAACCTCTACAAATCACTTTCCTGATAAGTTTGTGGTTTTAATCATTACTTTTAAACCTTACTGAATACATCCAATTTTTTTTTTTTTTAAATTGTATATTATGGTCTCATTATAGTCCAAAGGAGGATAAAGCAGGGTGCACATTAGGGCAGGTCTACTGTGTCTACTGTGTGTTTCTCAGCCAGAATCTCCCTTCACTCGTCACAGGTTGTTTCAAACTAAACACTAAAATGGTATTTTGAAAGAAGATGTGATGGCAGAGCAAACTCTCAGCTTGAGGCTTCACAACAGGACCTCAGTAACCACTGGGTGATGTCATAGTGGGTATGTAGGTCCATCTTTTATATATAGTCGATGTAAAAGCTCTGGCCCCCCAAAAAAGTAAAAATCCATAATTCAGAGTTCTTTATTAAGAGCCAACCAATATGGATGTTAATAATCAAGTAGTTAATGATGAACACCTGTACTGATGACCTTTACTTAAAGTGTTACCACGTATACGCCTATATAGGAGGAAATATATGAGAAATGTAATTTTTTTAAAAGGAAACTTTGTTAATGATGGTATTAACAGCATGAATGGTGATGTGAACGCTCACTAACACATCAGCAGACCTGTAAATCCAGCGCAGCTGTGTGATCCAGTACAACTTGATTTGATCTGTGAGTAATTCATGTGTGAAGAATTATTGCACTGGGGCTCTGGGAATCAAACATGTGTTATACTTCTGTAAGTTTCTATTCCCTTGAAAATACTTGGCCCTTAATGGGTTGGGTCTGACTGTTGAAACACACTAGAAATCGCTCCCACTCTCTTTCTCTTCCTCTTGCACTCTCTCTCGGGCGCACACACAAACACACACACACAAACACACACAAAAAAAACAACGCACAAATTGATACAACCGCAACCTCTTAACCGGTTTTAGCAGGCCCTATTAGCTCAAATCAGAGAAAGTCAAGAAAAAAAAGTCTTTTGTAAGAGTCACATCGTGTTAGTGCTGACCTTGCTGATTGAGTTTGCTCACAATCACATGGGTCAAGGCTGGGGTGAAGCTCACGGATCATTTAGTTTAATGGCTGTTTCCTGCCTGCTCAAATGTACGTGCCATATTGTAGGAAACAGGCAGAATGTAATGCAGCATGCAGCTATATTATTTACAGGACATAATGCAGAAATGGGTGGGGGCATGGTGATGGTTGTGGGGGTTAGAAAGTATAAAGAGAGGAAAGAAAGGAATACTGAGGAGCGCTGAGAGAAAGCAAAAAGCAACAGCAAGAAACAGAAAACCAGAGGGGAAGAAAGAGATGGTGACAAAGGCAGAGGGAGGAACTCTACTAATTTTGTGGCCTGTCTGTGTCACTAGCACCCTGTTGGGACAACAGATGTGTGGATGATGTCATGTAGAAAGGGGATAGGGTGGGAGGGTGGAGCGATGGAGGCGCGGGAGGACAGTCGACAGGCGGAGCCTCGATCTGAGAGAAAGGGAAGGGTGAGGGGGGTGGGGGGGGTGGGGGGGGGGGAGAGAAGGAGCTGGACTGTGGCAATCTTGCATTGCCCCGCAGTCATGCAATTATTCATTTCACAAGATGTAGTTTACAGAGAGACTCCAAACAAAAACTCAAACTGCTTCTTAACAGCTCTCAGTGTTAGCTCAAAGTGCTTACACAACTATGAACTGCTCTGGTAGATCGAGAAAAACAAGCGAAACAAAAAAAATGCAAAAAAGTCTGCCATGCTATCGTCAGTTTTTCGCTGCAGAGTGCAGCGAATGTGCTGAACCGGTGGTTTTACTTGCAGGACCTCTCACAAAGCGCAGCCTCTCCAAACCACACAGGCCATTGGAGCTATAATTTACTTAGTGCAGTCATTGCCGAAGTTTACCCTCCCATCCCCTGACCAGCCACAGCATAAGAACCCAATTGTTCTCGTGGTCTGCAGCGACAATGGCTGTTTGTGGTCATCCGGAGAAAAAGAAAAGTGAGAAAGAGAAAGGGATTCAAGAGGGGAGAAAGCAGAGCCGTGCGAGCCAGTAATTTGTACCGTTCACTGCTAAAGATATAGTCAGGGTCAAGCTCAGAGAGAGAGAAGGGTCAGGGTGACTGCCGAGCCCGGCTGGGATCGCCTCAAGGACACGATTTTCCCAACCAGCTCCCGTGCTTTAACCCATCCAAGCCCCCTAGAACAGTTAGAACTGTGCGAGCGACTTTAGCAGCAAGCCTACCAGCCTCCTCTGCCCCCCACCTGTGCCCTTTCAGGCCAATTGTGCTGGCACGGCAGAGGGAGAAATTGAATGAATTAGGCAGTTGGATGTTGCCTAATGGTCGTACTGCACAAATGCAGCCATTCCTGGCATTGTTATGTGTTCGAGTGAGACTGAGAGGGATTGTGCTCCTCGGTCCAGTGCAGGAAAAGCAGCTAATAAGTGACACAATCTGTGGGAATCAGCTCAAACCAAAAAAGAGGACTGAGGCAGATCTTTTCTCCGTTTTTGGAGACGTTATTGATGAGGAGGGAAGGTACAGCTGTGGATTTAAAGCGACATCATGTGAAAGTTTTAGTGCCTCCTGGTTTTAGAAGCGACTGCTTGAAAGCCAAATAAAAAGATCCCATCCTCTCCTCATAAAGTAGCACCGGCTACTGGAGTGTGGCCCCTGCCCCCTGACACAGGCCACATGCCCAATGTGAACACAGTGCCGCTTTTCAACACTCAGGCCTAGAGTTACACACGGCAGCTGCAGCGCACTGCTGTCTTGCTCTCTCTCGGGGAACTGACTATGACCTGAGCTTGAGGACACCCTCGGCCCTCTTGGTAATCATTGACCTGTTACCTGTGGCAACTAAGCCACAACGAACCGTACGACCACAGGACTGCTGATAGCGAGGCGATAACGTCGGCGTGTGGATAACAGCGCAGGCATGCGTGCTCACGCTTTTTTTTCTAAAGGAGTTAGATTACGTATTTATATATATTGGGCTGAATTATCAGCGTCACGGTTATACCTGTAAGCCCCAGAAAATCCCTAACTCCTGTTCATTATCTCCTTAAACAGAGCGTTACTGTAAAAACAAGTATGCTCATCCAAGCTTTACTGCATACACAAAACTTTATACTTTGTGAATACCAAGCACAAAGGCAGCGGAGACTTTTTGACCCTTGATTCTGACTCCAATCTTTGAACTTGTGCCAACTGCCGATCGGACACCAGCTTCCCTGCCAAATTAAAATCTGTCGCACTCAAAGAGTTAAAGTATTCAAAGAGTTGGGTTGCTGTGGCACTAAAGTCTGCCACCAGAGTGACTCAATTTTCACTTTTACAACTGCACCATGAGATGATGTGCCGTGTATTATCCATTTGGTGTGCGTGCCGAAGTGGGCCGTTGAGGAGTTTATCAAACTTCCTACACTCGGCATGCTAATCTCAAAAGAGCTTTTTTGCTCCCGTGAGCTAAAAAAACTAAAGATGGTGAAGGGGAAGGAGGTCATGATTGGCGTGCCCCGGTTTGAGTGGTGTGATCGATCATGTCTCAAGTGTTTTTCGTGGTACTAGGTGGGGCGTGGCACTGCACTGCAGTACGTTTGAGGGCGGGGGTGGGGGGTGGGGGCCAGGCCAGGGGTACCATCCAAGGAGAGGAAGGAGCAGTGAGAGGAGGGTAGGTGGAGGAGGGAGAGACAGAGACAGACAGCAGTTTGGTCCTTGACAAAGCCTCCTCCCACTTTTTTTCCACACCTCCTCCGAACTTGCTCCTTCCTCCTCCTCTTCCCTCTCTGTGGCTGCTGTCTTTGGGTACTCCATGCAGAATGGTCTGTGTCTGAGAGCAGTGGCCTGAAATAAAACTAAGAGGGGCCTTGGGCGGTGGAGAATGCTAGCTTTGTCTCAGCTGCCATCCACACTGTCTGGAGACGTGGGCTCAAAGAGAGGGTCTGATTGCAAATTAGAAGTGCCAAATACAGCACCCTGGCCAACTCCACTAGATTCAACACTGTTTATGCCATCTCGTCTCCTCGCCCGTCCTCCTCGGACACGTTGCCGGTTCAATTTTATGAAAAAGTCTCGTAAAAGAAGGTTAATGGCGGGACTCGGTGCTTTTCTCTCGTCAATACTTTTCACATAATTGATGCGAGTGAGTGTTCAAATTCAGTCAAATGAAACATTGATGAGTACTGAGTGCAAAAGTCAATTTGGGTGTAAAATTTTGGATGATAAGTGCCAAATACGACATCTGCAGCAAATCCACCAGTGACATTAACATCTCCTAATATTTGTTTTACCTGAAGCTCACTTTATTATTTTTGGAGCATTTTTTTTCTTCCCAGGCACGTGGGGATTTTATAGTTTCAGGTCCACTTCTGAGGGAAAACAGACAAAAAAGATCATTAATAATTAAATATATTTCCTGTTGAAGGTATTTTATATTTTCAGCATGTTCATTTACAAAATTTAAGGAACTGTGAAAACATTTCTAAAGGTGATTACAAAGAAAAAAAAGTTCAAAAGTGCCTTATGAAAAATGCTTTTCTACAAAGAAAGGACATGGTGAAATAATAAAATACAGAATACTTAAATTACACAATAACTTCACACTTCTGTGCTGACCACAATTACTAATATATTATATTACAATGAATATGTTTATTAACATCTAAGAAATTTAAATAACAGGGTTGTATGTGTGTGTGTGAGAACAAATATGAGCCTGAGCCCTACATAAGAATTTGATGTTTCTTTGCTTACATAAAATAATATATTAAGCAATTACTATCGCCTATGTGTGTTAATAAAATATTATCATCTCTATAATATATATATATATATATATATTAGTTATAAACATCACAACTGTAAGTAAAAACATTACCCTATTTTTTTTTATAATTGGCTTTAGTTAATAAAAGTTTACACATGGCCTTTATTCATGAACTATTGCAGCTTTAAGTAGGTGTGTGTTTGTCTTAATAATATGAACTCATGTCACCTTCTAATCCCAGTAAGCTATAGCCTACATTCTCAGGCCATAGGCAGCTGAGCTGTAACATCTCTCTCTCACACACACACACACACACACTCCTAATCCTATAGTATGGCTCCACGCTCGTGAATATAGGTGTTCTGTACACTTGTAAATACAGGTTTACTTGAACTCATTGCACACTCTGCCAGTTCACAGTTTGATGCTCCAGTGCTAATGTGCACAGAGCTTAGAAAAAACAACTAACACACAAGCAGTGGTTTGATCACGAACTGAGGGACAAACATGCTTCTGTTCAACTTCTGTTACTAGTGTTAAGTTTTTTCCCACAAAATAATCACATTGATATATTTCCACCTGCTGTTTTTAATGTTTTTCTTCCTATTAATATTATTACAAATATTTTTAAGGGAGGATTTTAATTAATTAGCTCCCTTAATAATTGACTTTTTGGTCCCCCTTTATTAATTTACATTGAGCAGTTGATGGTGAGGGAGTGTGTTCTTACACATTCCAGAGGAATATTAAAAGTTAATTTTTTATCCTTGCCTTCAGAGAATCTCATTTCTCAGTAACATACCTGAGGAAAAGGTTAAATCTTACAGGGAAGCCACTTTTGTGTGTGTTTACATTATTAAAGAGTGACTGTGCAGAGCTCTGTGTAAGGAGTATAACATTTAATGAACTTTCTATGTTATTATAAATAATTTTAGATTAAAAAAAAGATTTAGACCTAAAGATGCGCACTATTTATTTTTAGTCCAATCATAAAATTCCCCTACAAACTCTCTCGGAAAACATTTTTCCCCTAGTACACGGACTCTATTACAGTTTCATTTCCTTACATTAAACTAGTATGACCCAGCATGAAAAATCAAATTATTAGCTATTAAAATATCTCCCACGTCCCCTCGCTTTTGACACTTGGGGTTATTTTTATTTATTTATTTATTTTTAGCAACTTTTCAAAATGTCGGGGATGTGCTCCAGCAGCTCTGGTTTGACTCATCACCACAGCTGATTAATCAATAAAGTGTCTGTGAGGCAAACTGGCTACCTCAACAAGTCCGGGCTTGTCTGCGAGTCACCTGTGGCGTCGAGTGCATAAGGAGGTCTTCATTAACTTGCAGAGAGGACAAAACTGAATGAAGCTCATTAACTGCAGGGAGGGAACAGGTGTGTGAAGTCCCGCTTTCGGGGAGTGTGTTTTAAAAGCTAGCAGATGAAGAAAATGAAGTAGCCTAGCTGTGGAGGTAAAGGTCTAAGCTAACATGAGAATTACATTTAAGTTAATGTGCTGTTAATAGAGCGCCGTTGGCCCGGACGGATGGTGACGCAGCACATTTTGCTTGTTTTGTGGCTATTTTTCTTTAGCTTCACACTTGCAGTTTGTTTTAAAAGCACACACTTTTATGAATAATACTTTACAGCAAAGCTACTTACCAGAGTAATTGTTAATTACAAAAGCAGGGGTGGTGCAAGTGGGGTGAAAAAAAGGCATGGTATGTGTGTAATAATTCAAGGTGGGGCATA
Organism: Perissodus microlepis; assembly: GCF_051167445.1. Lineage (NCBI taxonomy): Eukaryota > Metazoa > Chordata > Actinopteri > Cichliformes > Cichlidae > Perissodus > Perissodus microlepis. Next base: position 6,059,615 of record NC_140477.1, read on the forward strand.
AAACCTGTGTGCCATGGAAAATATGTGACTTTACAGTGACCTTGGTGGTTGTTTTATAGCATTTTTGTTTTTAATTCTTTAATATTCTTTTACTGCTGTAAATAATTTCGCGGCAGTAATTTGTGCTTTTTTCAGCACCAGTAAAAGTTGACGGCGGAATTAAAATAGTCTTTTTCATGAGGCTGACAAAAGTTCACGCGAGCAAATAGTGCTTTTTAGGTCCGCGGAGGGGGCAGGAGGGGAGGGAGTGAGGCAGCCCTTAATAATCATCTGAACGCAGGCTCGTTTTTGCTGATATTTCAGAGTGGTGTCTTTTGTTTTTCCCCCCCTTTCCCTTCGTATTTTGGAGTCTTTAAATAAGCAGCGCGGCAGAGCAGCCTGCACCGCACAGCGGTGTGGTTGTATAACTCGTGTTTCACCTCAGCTGAACTTGACGCATCTGGTTCACCGGCGGCGCGAGTCGCACGGCGCAGTCTGCTGTGTGTCCCCACTGAACCGAGCTGGATGGCCGGCCGAGAGAGACGCGGGGAAAGAAAGGGGGGAAACGCAACACTTTCGTGGCATAGCAGCGGCTCTCGGAGACCGAGTCTCGGGATGACTCCTCCACATCTCAGTCTGCAAATATCGTCCCTTTCTTGCTTTTTTTAATTTCCTGCTGTTTCGTGGCTCCAGACACAAAAAGGAAGACGAGTCACCGTGGGCTAAAGGAAATATAAAGCCGGCCGACTTGGACACGCCGGAGCAGACCATCCAACGTGAACTTGAAACGAATCGGTGCGTATTAAAATGCCGCTCTATACGTTTATTTTTAGTTTTAAATTTGCGCCAATTGCGTAAAAATACATCAAAGGTTTTGTTTTAAAAGCAAAAGCTATACAGCGTGTGTAAATTGTGGCGGTGCGTCTCCCCTCCACCAACACCCTCCCCAGACTGAGTCAGTGGATATTGACACTGTTATGACTGAAACAGTCCTTAGGGGAAGTTTCCAGCGTGCCCGAAACTGTTTAATAGCTTAAAAAAAAGTCTTTAAAATTGAGAACAAGTCGCAGACACCTTATAGTCTATACGCGGTGATGGAAATGGTCGCCAGGCTGTAAATTCTCCGTCGCAATACGAGAAAAGAGGTCGCCTTCCCGTGCCCTAGTTTCTGCTAGCTGAGAGGCATAATCTTCCCCCTTTGTTGTCCCCGATGCAAACACAGATAGGCAGCCGGGCGGATCGCGTCAATCCAGCGGAAAACATCACCGCTCTCCAAGTGATCAGTTTGAAGGATTTGAAAAAGAAAATGAAAAATGTGCGTTTAATTAGTAAAAACTGCGTCTCCCGGTGCTGTGCGCCCCGAGATGATGAGCGTATGTAAGACCCGAGAACATATGGTAGGACTGTGCGGTTTCCCCCTGATGTGTCACTGTGGTTTCCCCTCAAGAGAAGTTTTTTGATTAAATTAATTCATTGAAATCCGAGAGCCGCTAACTCAGCAGTAGCTGAATGTATTTTTAATGCTCTAAAGGCCCGTTTGGTGCTTCCTGGCTGTGTCTCAGGTGTACACTGAGCTTCTCTAAAAAGACACATGCTTAAATTCCCCGTGAGATATTAGATTTGTGATGCGTTTGATGTTGATTTGTTTGATGTTACACGTGGATGTGGGCAGTAATAACAGGTGCTTTACACTGGTCAGGTAGCAGCACACAAAGTTCTTTTTACACCCTCATCTTTTGGTTGTTTTTGGCCGAAGATAATCACACAGATTCCTGCTAAATAATAAATAAAGTGGGGAAATCATCGTCCTCTTCTAAAAGCAACTAAAGCAAAAATGCAGCCTGCACATAAAGTCATAAAAGCATGGTTGCTTTGTAATTTGCACTGGGTGTAAATTTATTAAATTTGACTCTATTGATTTAAAGCACAAGTCTCCCTTTTTGTTAGCTTCATACTCTGATTTTTTCAAATTTACTGCTGTCAGTTTATCTTAGATATATCATTCTGGCCACACTTCACCGGCACGGAAACGCATCGCAGGTTAAAGGTTAAAAAGTGGCCCACGCACACCTTAGAGAATTGCCTCTTCTTTTCAGTTCATCTCTGCTCATCTGGCTACATTTTTTTCTTTTTTGCTTTGTGAGTGTATGTGTGCCTGTGTGCTCTCAAGGCTTTGTGTGCAGCCTGGTTGGCCGGTCGGGTAAGATTCTGTTCATTCTGGAGTGTCGGTCAAATTTGCAAAGAAGCAGCAGCGTTTCCCAGGAAAAGATCTGTGTTAGCTGACAAAAACACGGCGTGTTGTGCTATTGCCACATTCTCACCATGAAAGAGGAACACAACTGTCAGGAGCCAAAAATTTGAGCGGGGTCAGAACGACCTCTTGGCTGCAATAGCTTGGTCACAAACACAATTTTTTCCCCCTCTGTGTCTTATGAGATTTATTAATACCCTGACAGTGCATGTTTATAAGGCACAATCATGGTTATAAACAGGAAAATGTGCCTTTGAGAGAATGCAGCAGAAACACAGGTGGCCTTTAGACAATGGGCCGGGGTTCATTTCTCTACAGTGAGGCAGTGGGACAGAAGAAAGCACATGGCTGTGAAGTGAAAATTGACGTGATTATTTTCAGATTCAGCCCGCCACCCCATAGCTCTGAGCTCCGTTGTGGGCCACACTGGCAGTGGCCAATATGGTAGAAAAGAAGAAGGCTTGGATTCAGCAAAAAAAATAAAAAAAATTCCTCTCATTTGCTTTCAGAGCAGCTTCATCCTCCCTCCCACACTCCCTGCCACACTCTCATATCTCACGCAATTGATTGAAACCCTAAACGGCAAGATCAGGACGGAGCGCAATCCAGCCTTTCTATGAATAGTTGATTGGACGTGATGGCGATGTGGTGTGTTGTTACTTTAAGGCCATTTCAGGTCGGAGGGCGGGGGGCGGTGGGGTTTGGCGAGGGGGATTTTCGGCGTGCACGGCCGATGCTGCAGTGTGGCGTCTTGTGCTCGCCCACCCCATCTTTAGCTGTTTCGTATAGGCGCGCAGAGTCCTGTCGCTCCCTAATCAGGTCATCTGGCGTTTTGAGAACTCACACATACTCCTTTAGCTTTTTGCCTGAGAAGGGCTTTAAAATGTGTTTGTTTTTTTTCTCCTTACCCCCTTTTTAATTCGTCATTTATTTTATCGTGTGTGACAAAGCCACCTTGTCATGTTCTAATCTGCACAGATGGATGGTGTGTTAACAGTAGGTGGGCGTCTGTCACTGATTATTTAAGTTTTCTCTGGTATTAATAATGTGGAAAACCATGAGATGTAAAGTGTGTCACTAGTGTGTGTATATCCCAAGTGCAACAGGCGTTTGTTTGCATGTGTGTTTGTTGCTCTGCTGTGCTTTTGCTGTCCCCACCAAACACTTCACATTTTAAGTCTCTGTGCATCTCAGCACAGGGCATTTAAGTGCTTGACCTAATTTCTCTGGCAGCGAAGAATCCACTAGTGAAGGCCTTCTTCTGTGTATGTTTGTGTATGTGTGTGTATGTGCGCACGCGCGTGTTGCTCTGGGTGTTTCCTCCTTGCCTTTCTAACAGGAAGCTGATGTGGAGTTCAACTGAGGACAGGGAAAAGGCCTTTTCTTTCCACTGTGAATCATTTGAGAGAGAGAGAGAAAAAAAATGAAAAAAGAGTGGAGAGGAAAAAAAAGAGACCAGGCTGCTGCATTGATTCAGCCCTCTGCAATCTGGCCTGCCTCTCTTTCTGTCCCTCTCTCTTTTCACTCTCTGTACCTTAGTGTCTATTTAAGTTTTTTTTTTGTGTGTGTGGAGTTTTTCTGATTCCAGATGAACAGCAGTGTTCTGGAGGGACTCAGGGGTTTATGGAGAGTTCACAAGTCCTGTGAGAAGACTGGGTGAGGGGGTTGCTTTGTGGGTAGGAGTGCATATTCTTCCGGTTCAGTTATAAACTAAGTGCAGCAAAAAGGGGAGGTCCATTAAATACTTGGAAAGTATTTAAAGTATTTTTTAAGTATTTACCATACACACACAAACCGGGTTTATCAAGGCCAGTGTCGAGACACTACGAAGCATTTGCCCTTTGTATTGCTGAAAGCTAAAAAGTAAAGAACAAAAGATAAAAGTAGCCAATGAATCTCCTGAGTGATCTGCTGAGCGATAAATGGTACTGTACCACAGAACAAGAATGACTGGAAGCCGGCGTTATAGATCAACTCGTTGGCATCCCAAAACCGTAATAATTTTGTGGAATAAACGTGAAATTGATTCATTTGGTTTGAAGGTCACCGAGTTTAAATTTGTTCTTAGACATATTTCACGTGTGATGACACTTATTCCAAGAACTACATGCAGACCAAGGCAAATGCTAGAAATCTTGAAACAGCATGACCTAATCTCATCTTCAAGGTTTCATGTACATATTTTGGTGTGGGGGTGGTAGGAATTAAATAAGGCCAGATACTCTAACTAAAAACACCTACTCAGCCTCTTTCATGTTTTTTTTCAATACCTTTTGAACTATCGTCAGACTGATCTAGAAACATCGTCACACACCCAGCAGCTGCCGAGAGACAGAAATATTCCAGAATACCTGTTTCGTAAGGACCATATCGGTCCTTACGAAACATGCTATTCATTAATGAATAGTCTAGTCTGCTCAAGGAGTAGTCAAGGAACCATTTTTTCCTTGTGTTTTAATATCTTGTTTGTGTGACTACAGCAGAGGGGTTTGACTTGCTCAGTAAGCAAGCCTTGGCCGGGTGTCTTTAACCCTTAATTGGACTTTGCAGCATTAGCCCTGAGGCTGTGACTTCGTGGACAGAAAAAAACCAGCTCAAGTCCTGAATAAATATGTCGAGTCAGCAATTTATTATTATTATTATTATTATTATTATTATTATTGGTTAGTACATAGTCTATATAGAAAGTGGTCTTCTCAAAATGTTGAGTGCAAATTATATAATTTCAATATGAGGTATGCTTGATTTTGTACACTCTGAGCTAATCATTTACAGTCAAGTCTATTTATGTAAAAAATAAAACTTTTTTTGATAATGCATTATTTATTGTCTGTCTATAGAATGCTAGCAAGATTAGCCTTAGCACTGAAAGCTGGACAGACACTGTTGCCCTTTTTTTTTTTTTTTTAACTTTCACATTGACATTAGAGGTTGATATTTAATTTTAATCACCAATCCTGTTTGATGAAATGCATGAGCCACCTTTGAGAGCTAATACTAAATGTAAATGCCACCATACCTTGGTCACAATTCCAGTAAATCTTTTACAAACAAGCAGGCTATGCCCTCAGTGGTAAAGAGAGAGAGAGGGGAAGACTTACATTGTGCAGGTTTTTATAGCTGACGTGGTATAAGGAAGAAATAAAGGAACGCGGA
>NC_140477.1:8590000-8602500 GCF_051167445.1 Perissodus microlepis
CTAATTACTGCGTAGACTTTGAGTTGCAAAGCTCTTTGCTTTGTGCACCTGAATGTTGTAACTAAATGATTTTGATCTCTCTGCTGTGAAGACAAGCAGGTATTTCTGTTTGTTGCAGATTTAAAAAGAATCAAAAAAGTAGTTTTGGTAACTAACGCTGGTGAAAATAAATAAAGGCAAAAAGGGAATAACGTCATTAATCAATTAGTCAATCAATTTAAACAACTTTATAAACATCTGTTGCAACTTTACAACTGCCACCTAATGCTCTACAAGCCAGTAATTATCACTTGGTCAGTAATTATTAGTCCATGGTTAACTAACTTGTGGCACAGTGGTTAGCACTGTTGCTGCACAGCAAGAAGGTCATGACTTCAATTCCACCGTCAGGCCGGGGTCTTTCTGTGTGGAGTTTGCATGTTCTCTCTGTGTTTGCGTGTTTCTCCCCGGGTACTCCGGGGTGTACCCTGCCTCTCGCCCTATGACAGCTGGGATAGGCTCCTGCGGCCCTGAAAAAGGATAAGCGGATGGATGGTTAACTAACCATTAGTTTTCCCTGACAATGGTTTCTCTCATTCAGTAAATGCGAATATGTTAGCTTTAATGACAATAATTACATAACATTCCCATTATATGGCTACAGGAAGACCCTGAGCAATAGATGCACTTCTTAGCTCTCTGCTGGAAGAAGTAGTTACCTAAATTGTTGAATTTGTTTGGATTTTACAAACAAATTTAATCCCACTGCCCAGGCATACGAACAAATGATGAAGGCCTTGCTGTCTAAGGAAGTTTAAACACCATCTTTAAAATATCAATAAAAATGATTACCTTTGCCAAATAGGTTATGTTTTTGGTTGCATTTTGTTATTGTGTCATTCTGTTTGTCTGTAAACATTTTAGCTTGAGTGTAGAGTTGGGTCATGTTAGCAATCTGTTCAAATTTGACTTACACCCACCAAGGTCTTCAAAATCAACTCACTGATTAATTTGGTTGAAAGCTGACAAAAAAAAAAAATCACACTTAGACCTTTAAAATTGTGATTCATACGGGTGTGATGTGTATTGGCAACATAAAGAAAGCACCATATAAATATTTAAAATACGTCACATTTGACCTCTGACTACGACTGAAGTCAGAGGTTTGACAATATATAGGCATATAGGGAATGATATATGGGGATTCTAATAAAAGCGCGACCTGTGACCTCTTATTCAAGGTCAAATAAGGTCATACTTTCATAAAATACCTTACCTTACAAAGAAGGTTTAAATTATGCAAAATGCCTGGAATTTGCACTTGTTTTTAATGCATGTATATCTGTATATCTATCTGTGTATTTATATGGAGAATCAGGAGTCTTTTTTTTTTTTATTCCAGTTTATGCAGTTTCTTAGGTACATGATCCTTTAGCCTGCTTAAAGATAATGTACGTAACCTCCATTGTTTCACTTTCTTAATGTGAAAAAAAGAAACATTTCACAGCTTTCTATGCGGCCCTGTGAAAATGTTCTTTTTAACAAGACTGTATAAAACAGTACAACACTACTCAGTACAAGAGGGAGTTTCCAAATTTCTGTCCTGTAATCTGTATATACTAATTAAGTGTGCAGAATGTTCAATAGGAATAGTCAATGCTTCAGTAAGTGAATATTTCTATACACTCATTAATTAGTTAATTACCATGAGTTTCCCTGCTCTGGAATTGCCCTTTAAAATAACAGTGTTGATGCTGTCACAGTAATGTCATTTTCTTTTAATCTTCATTCTGAACCTGCTCACTGTGCAAATATGGTGCCTCTGCATCTGATATGAAATGATCACGGCTCATTGTTTTCACATCCTTTTATCACCACCATGGGCATTTTGGAGAAGGACAAACATAAACGCAAGGACGAAACACCTCTCGTTTTTCCTCTGATTCAGTGAAATGTAAAACGAGGCATGCAGAGGTTTGGTGAACAGGAATAGAGTGGGGTTGACGGCCTGTGGAAAGTGACAGAGAGGGTCATCAGAACATGAAGAGGCTTTTTTGGTTGAATAGTTAAAAAAAAATAAAGCAAAGGAAGAATTGATTTGAAGGACTTTGGAAAACAAGGGAAAGAGACATTCAGGTGCAGAATGTCAGAGAACGGGTCAAAGGGTAGATGTTGGACAGAGGATGATGGCCTTTGGAGAACAATTAAGGCACAAGGAGATGACAATTTTGAGAGAGATCAAGTGAGAATGAGGAGATAAAGATGAGAGAGATCAACTAATTTGGCTGAATGCTGCGGAGGAGAGTGACAAAGACAGCGCAAGGAGGAGAGACGGCATAAAAGATAAGAGTTGAAGGAGTGACTAATTTGAAGCTCAGACAGTGCTAACAAGACTGAAAAGGAGGAACAGGAGGAGAGACAGAAAGGTGGAATTAATGTGAAGCTCAGGTATCGCCGCTTCGGCTAATTTCGGCACTTGATGACATGCAAGCTATTTAATGTCCTTGCCCAGTGTTCATCAGAAAGGTTATGGGACTCTTGTTTGGGAAGTGACTCTGATCTGTTTTGTCATCTGGTTTGGTTTTGTTAATGAAACAGGTGGTCTGGCACGGAAAAAATAAATCCTCTAATCAGAAAGGCAAAGGCAGAACCAAAGCTATATGTAATACATCTTGGATCGACTCCACTCTCACAGCTGAAAAATGTGATACTCTTTCATTCCACGCAGTTTATGCATATTTTATATATATGATAGATGAAGGAAAGTAATGTTTTCCCAGGATCTTGAGAAATGTGCTGCACCTCGTACTTGAGCCAGTGCAGTGTCCCAGAAAACTCTGAGACACTTTACTGTAGCTCTTACTTGTTTGCTGAGCTTATACACTTTGCTCTACTACCACACCTCAGTGGTACTTCGAGTGGCATCCTTTGAAAAGGTGGATCCATTTTTGGGGATTGAACACACTGATTGGGCTTCAGGATTTGTGCGATAGGCAGCCTTGTGATGTTTATGCGTGATCGATCGGACAGCGGGGGGTTGTTTGGCTTTGGATGACAGATTCACAGACTTGGGGGGGGGGGTGGGGTGGGAGGGGGAGGCATTTCTCACTCAGGAGCAACAGAGGTCTGTCAATGAAGATCCAAAGAAGCAGACAGTAGATCAATACCACATGCACAACATGGATTTAAATGCACGCGCACTGTTCCAGAACATGTTGTGATAGCCAAAAAAAAACCAAAATTGAAATCCTTTGAAGGCTCTGGACACAAACATGATTTCTTCATATCTGGTATGCCAACACTCAGTGGTGATTGAAGCTTATGGAACAGCTACTGTATATATCGCTTTTAAAGCTGCCTATAAAGTGGCAGCTACCGGTGAGTCAACTTCAACGACAACATACGAAATAACCACTGGCAAAGCAAAACGACAAGGTCCAGAGTTAAACTTTTCTTAACTTCAAGGCCAATGATTGAAGCGACTACGAACAAGAGTGAAGAATAAGACCGGGTGTAAATAGATTAGAGGTTTACCTGGGCAACTGGAGCCTTAAATGTCCATTACTGACCAACCATCAGCTATGGGGGCGATGAATGATCAAGTGTGGATGCCCCTCAGGGTTGAATTTTGTTATATATGAATACATCATGAGTTAAAGCAAGATACAAATGAAAAGTTTTAAAGGCAGGAACTTACTTCACTAATATAATTAATGTACAACAGATGATATCCTTTACGTCACCACTCATATCAAAACAGCTTGTATTTTAAGCACAGAACAAACATCTGACTAATTCACTGACTAAGACTTGTGACTGAGCGGATGCTAATTTCACCAAGTGAGTAATGCAATGCTACGCCTTCCCTGATTGGTCATCTACAATATAGAATGAGGTTGTCAGTGCAGGTGATGATGAACTCGGTGACGTGCTCGTCAGGCAATGCAAACAAAATCTTGGTCGGGATGAACTCACTGCGCTGCTGTTGCATAACTACAGGTTTGATCGACTGACTGTGAAAGAGCAACCTTGAAAAATAAGGGTTTACTATGAAGTAACACGTTAAGCATTTATCTGATATTGTGATTATTACCGAGTACGAGTGTAAGTTTAAGACCCAGTTAGCAAGCAGGCTTGTTTGAAGTCTTTTTAGGTGCTATCCACACTGATTGAAAGTGGAATTTCTAGAAAAGAATTAAGAGTTGAGAAAGATATTCAAAGAAGAGAGTGAAGGGCACAGCAGAAGCGAGGGATAGAGAGAGAGAGAGGCTTTTGATGCTCCGCCAATATTGTTCAACTGTGATGCCAATGGAGGGCATTGAAATTGAAATTGAAAGAGAGGGAGAGAGATCAGAGTCCCAGGAGAGGAGAATCCCCAGCGGCTGAGAGCTGAGACCTCTCTGCATTCCTGTCATGACAGAGGCAGGAATAAGCGAGAATGACAGGGGAAGGAGAGAGAAAGCGACTGAATCGCAGAAAGAGAGAGGGTGGGAGTGATTTGGATGTCATGTGATGGAAATGATCCCAAGCACTTTTCCACACTATATTGCCCATTCACTAGAACTTACATTCATATTCACATGCACTGAAGCAACGGTGTCTGTTCTGTCCCACACCTCTCCTTCTGTTCTCCTAATTCGTCTTAATGTTTCTGATGTTCTGCTAACCCCTGTCCTTTCAGTCTTTCTTTGACTTTGGCTCATTGCAGCACCAATTTGTATTCTTTCTCTGGTCACATGAAAAGCAGGGAGGAAAATGTGATGCAGCAGAAAGGTGCAGAAACATAAAGGTACATGGAGGTCAAAGGGAATGAAGATGGAGGAGGGAGAAAAAAAGAAAAAGGGGGGAGAGGTGAATTGACACCCTCTCTTTTCTGGCTTTGTCTTATACAAAGAAAACCTTAAAAGCAGTAGAGTAAATAGATATATATTTTTTTATTTCTTTCTCCTTGCTAAGCGGGAAAAAAATCTGTTTTTTGTTGTTGTTTTTTGACTGGCATCTCTACTGGAGAGGTATAAGTCCCAAAGGAAGTTGAGAAGTAAAGTTAGGATAAAGAGTGTTCTAGCATAAAGACCGAATAATAGGAAGCAGTGATCCAAGGTAACAAAACCTGTCAACCAATATGGCATTAAATAACACCTTGTTTGTTTATCTCGGAAAACAAAAAAAAAGAAAAGGAAAAAAAACCTGTGACCAAAAAAAATAAAAAATCTTTACAGCTTGAGGAGTGTAGTACTTGTGTGTTATAGGGGGAGTGTGCATCATTCAGTGATCCCCCTTGTTAGCTTTGATGGCTGTTATGGATCAGCCTCATAATCTTTTACTGAAGCCGTTTTTTAGGTCTCTGGGCTCGCCCATATTGGGAGAAACATTTGCACTTCACCTAGATAGCCAAAGAGGAATAGGGAAAGAAGTAGAAGGAAAGAAAGAGGAAGACAAAGGAATTAAAGTGGGAATCAAAGGAAGGAGCAAAATAAGAGAAAGAACTGGGTAAAGTGGTGACTGAGGTGGATTGAGGGTGGAAAGACATTGGGAAGGAAAGCGAGGACGAGCGGTAGGTTGGGTAAATGCAGCTTGGAACTCGAAAACAAAGGGGCAGAGAAAGAGAGAAATGCAGCAAGGAAAGAGAGACAAATGAGGTTGAGTGAAAGAAATTTAGTGTGGAAAAGATAGTGGAAGGAAATGCAAGTAAAAGAAGTAAACAGCAAGTGTTCAGGAGACTGGAGGTAGAAGTGAGTCTAATGAATAAAATATGGGGTAAAGCGAGAAAAGACAGATGGAGAAATAGATCAGTGGAACGAGAGACAGAGCTGTAAATGGATTTGAATGACCAGCAGAATTTAGTCAGATCACCCCAGAGATGGTGACGGCAATGAAACAGAACTGGGCATTTCTCCTCATTGCTGTCTCTCATTGAATCTAATTATGATTTAGGCTAAGGCACCTCAGATTTGTCCCTTAGAAATGCCCAAAGAAAAAATAACAGTTTTATAAGCACTTCATTGGCCAAGTTACCTTCTGATCAAAACAATAAATAACTAAGTAATAGAGATAAAACCTAATGAAAATACCAATGTTTTATGTTTTTCTGCATTGGGATTCTCAAATCCCTGCTTCTTTGTTGGGGATTATTAATTTACATAGCCATGTTTTTTTTTTTTTTTTCTGGCTATGCATGTAATGGCACTGATCCATAGTTTTCACGTTATCTCAGAGCCACAAAGTCATTACGAAGGGTTTTGGACTCCAGTGAACCACAGTGAGAGTAATTATGCAAGTGGAGAAAACTTGGAATCTTCCGAGGACTGGCTGGCCTACCAATAATACTCTAGAAGCGCCTCAATGACTCATCCAGGAGGTCGCAAAAAAAACCCTCCCAGAGCATCTAAAGAACTGCAGGCCTCAGTTGCCTCAGTTAAAGTCATTGTTTATGATTCAATAATAAGAAAGAGACTGGGAAAAATGGCATCCATGGGAGAATTCCAAGAAGAAAACCACTGCTGACCAAAAAGATCACAAAGGCGTATCTTGTGGTTTAAAAAAAATGATGAGAATCCCCAAGACTTTTTGGAAAATATTCAGTGACAAGACAAAAGTTGACCTTTTTCGAAGGTTTGAGTCTCTTCACATCTGGCGGTAAGCTAACACAGCATTTCATAAAAAGAACACCCCATCAATGGCAAAGCATGGTGATGGTAGTGTGATGGTCTGGGGCTGCTTTGCTTCTTCGGGACCTGGACGACTTGTCATGACTCATGAATTTTGCTCTCTACCAGAAAATTTTGAAGAAGTCCACCTCTGAAAAGCTCCCAAAAAAGTAACTAGTCAAAGTTTTCGCATCTTTTAATGAATGAAAGCATTATTTAAAAACCGCCTTTCATTTTTATTGGGGCTATCTTTAATATTAAAATTTGCTTGATGATCTGAACTTTTAAGTGTGTCAAATATGCAAATAGTTTTTCACACTCGCACTGTAACTTTTTATATACTCTAGTACATAGGTGTCAAACTCTGGCCCGCGGGCCAAATTTGGCCCGCAGCCTAATTACATTTGGCCCGCGAAGCCATACCAAATTAGTATTAGAGCTGGCCTACTGGTATTATACAGCTAATATATATATTGTTTAGTATTAAGCTTTGCTTGTTCCATATTCAGTTTTTCAGCAAAACGTGTTTGAGTCCATAAGAAAAGATTCATTCTTATATCTGGAGGAATAAATATATTTCAATAAATATTAACATTAGCCCGCGACTTTGTTCCAGTTTTGAATTTTGGCCCACTGTGTATTTGAGTTTGACACCCCTGCTCTAGTATATGAGAGAGAGAGAAAGAGAGAGAACAACACAAAACTTTCTGGAAGGCATGTATTCATATATCACAGAAAAGGTAGTTTGAATGGGCTCTAGTTTTTAAAAGTCAGGAAGAAAATGCAATTATAAGTGCTGAAATTAATCTTTCAAGAAGAAATGCCAAAGACTTTAATCATCACATGTTGCTCACATTTTCATTTTTATATCACTGTACGCTTAAAAAAAAGTATAATCTTTGTGTCTGTGATCTTTGGAAATGTTATTGGCATTTAAAAAAAATCGTTTAGGTCACTTTGCAATGAAAAGTGCAGATAGTTACAGCCTTAGTTTCAAACAAGCTGTAGTATTAGTAGTACTTTTGATGTTGCTGTGCCAGAGCGCTGAATAAGTCTTGACTTAACCTTGTAATTCTCAACCTTAAGTGTGACGTGGGTGGGTAGATTGTACAAGGAAGGTTAGAGAACGACTCTGTTAGACCAAGCTGACAGCACCAAACAGCCACTTTAACACGAGACGGGATGTGTGCGTGTGGGTGTGGATGTGCTGGTGTGAGAGCTAAAGGAGGGGGAAGGTGCTCTGCTTTCAAGAGACGGGGACTAATGCCTGAATGGGACCGTGAAATAATTTGTGTGTGTTTTAAGCGTATGGCAAAGCAATTACAGTGAATGTTTGTCACTATGAATCTATTACTGGAGAGGAGCAGTCCATCACATTAGAGTTAAGACCAACCTTATTAAGATAAGAAAAAAATGAGACACCTAAAGTCTGCAGGAACCACCGATAAGAGGAAACAGTCTTGGTTATTTTGTGTGTATTTGCATTTACACATATGTGTCCATGTTTGCACATCAACATAAATATATATGAATGCCATATCATCTTCTGTACCAGTAGCTCTGCAGTGTAGTTTCTTGCTTGTTTGCCTACCAAGTGAAAAATGCCCAGATCAAACCTGAGAGGGGACGAAAATGCCTCAGGGGTTGTGTCGGGCTGGGCATCCTGTATTAAGCGCTACCAAATTGAACATGAAGAACAACCTGCTGTGGTGACACTCCCTTGTGAATAAGGGAGCAGCCAAAAATTTCACCTTCTGCTTCACCCTCTCACTTACTTTGAAGGAAGCCAGTGAATGTTGACTAAACATGGCTCAAGGCTTTCTCATTGGTCGATCGGGTTAAAAATCATGCACTTCCCTGTTGATGATAACTAAGGCTTTTTTTGGTGAGGAGATGTTTTTTGAAGTCCCCGTGCAAAGTTACAGTCTGGAGGGAAACATTGGTTATGGTAGGAAGTGTACCTCAATTACCTGTCCTCTCCACAAAGAGCATTTGAGATGAGATGCGTGATGGTGAAGTAAACAAATGTGAAATAGGATGCAAGTGTTATATAAGTAAATGATCTAGAAAGCGCCATACTGGAATCTTTGTATGTGTAAGGCTATTAACTTGTCAGCCAGTCTTAGACTTCTCCTTGGTGCAGCAGACAAGGATGCGCCGACATCTGAGAATTAAACTGCCAGAAAGAATTGTCAAGTGAGCGATCTTACGTAAATATTTTGAAAAGGACGGTTTGATTTTTTTGTTATTTCATCCATTAAAAAAACAACGTCTTTCCACTGATTCTGATCATCCCCGAATGAACCAACTTTCTAATCGGTTCCCACTCACAAGTGCATTACTCCACAGCAAAAATAAGGGCAATGAACTGCTCAATGTGATGGAGCTGATTTCTGTAGCGTACCGAAATGAACTAGAGCAATGGCTGCCTTGAAGACAGAAATTCAATCTAAAAACTTTAGTGAGAAATGGTCAGCATTAATTTACGTGTACATATTTTATATTTCATGCAAAACTAATGATATGGTCCATGAATTCTTAAAGTTCTGTATTTCCCTTTTCCTGTAGGATTTTCCCCCCTTTCATTTCACAGTTGAATAGAGTTCTCATGTCTGATTTTGCCCTGCGCAACACTACGCCTAGCCAGATGGGACACTTTACAAGGCTGGGGGGTAACTTTCATAGAAACAACTTTGCTTTATAGGAACCTGCCAAGCCTGGTTGGTATGCACATGTGCACACGAGCCTGCTGCACAGATTTGGACATGCACAGACATACTCGCTGTCATGCCCACAAGTGGGCAGTAAATGTTTCATTTGCTATCAGCCCCTAAGCTCATAAAGACCAGGAGAGGAGATCCAAGTAATCAGTGAACATGCTGTAAACTTGGAGGAGGATTGTATAGGTGTGTGTGTGTGTCAGGTAGCAGACACAGTGATAACTCACACGGTGCAATGATGAGAGGGGAGAGACTGCAGTGGCATACAGCTGGCATTTTATGGCACCACGGCACTCCTCCTGGCTGCTTGTCTCTCCTTTTTGCTGCCCCACTCTTTCACTCTGTCACCACTTCTTCCCTTCCATTCCATGCATTACAGCTTTCATATATTCTCTTCCTCACTGCACACGCCGGCCCACCCTCTCACTCCCTGTCTTCCTGTTTGATATCTCGGAGCCAAGTCTCATTCCGTTTCACTGTCTGTCTTTTGCTGTCTTGCCCGAATTCTCTCCTCACCTCATACAGCTTTTTTTTCCTTTCTCTGTTTTTTTCCAATTCCTCTCCCCTCCCCTGGCTCACAGAAAAGATTCTCTGCCTCCCCACCACCTACCCATCCCGTCCACCCATCCATCCCATCCACACCCGCGATGTCTGTAATCCCTTCTCTTTTTCTGCGAGGCATCAGGGCTCTCCAGTGCACAGTGTGAATGCCTAATGAATCTCATGCCTTTTACAAGCCCCAGCCCTCACCCATCTCTGTCCTACCTCTCTCTTCTTCTTTCTAGCCCTCCTTCCTGCCACTCTTCTACCCATCTTTCACTCTCCACTCTTTCACCGACTCTCTTTTGCTCTATTTACTAGCCAGGAGCCGTCCAGCTGTTTACAAGGAATAAGAGCTGCCCTGGGGACACTGGAGGGGGTGGGTAGGTTGCTTTTTCCTTTTTTTTTCCCCCACTAAGGGACCAGGAAGCTCTGTGTAGGGGAACGGTTGTAAAAGCTTTCTTTTCACAGTGCACATTTAGGCACCTAAGTTTCTTAAACATCAAACCATATAAATGAGAGATTTTGTTGGTTTATTTTTATGTAAACCTCGTTTTTTCATGGTTAAAGCTCACTGTGTGCATGTGTGTGTGTGTAACCCATCACACTTTTATGTCTGACAGACTGTGTGCGTTTCCTGTCTATAGCCGAGATAGATTGCGATTCAATTGTTTTGTGCTGAGGGAGAGTATTGCTCATTGTGCTCTCATGTTGCCAATATCTTCCCTGATCATCCTCCCATTGATCTGGGCTGTTGCAGAAATGGCTGGTTCATGTGTTTTTCTGTACCTCAGGCTTCTGATAAACAACCTGTTCATTCACACCGCTGATAAGCCTGAAACTGACTTTTTGATCAAGATATTGATTCAATTCGTGTCAGAATCACCTGTGTGAACTGTCCAACTACTGTCATGTATGGAGGTTATTTTTTAGGCGTCAAAGCCTACTGCCTTCATTTATTAGGTATCCAACGTATAACTTTATGATTGCAAATATTCATTCTCTTGACGTTATTAGTGCTGCGATTTTGCAGAATAACAATTAGCCAATTAATCATTAAACTGAGTTTTGGTAATTAATCCTCGGTTGTGAGGAGAAATCCCCTTACTTACTTATATTTTTTAACAGAGTGAATGAAATATGGGTTAGGGACTCCTTATGACAGTTCTAAAACCTAAATCTTTTACAAGCCTCAGAACCTTCTCCTTTCCCGGCTGCAAGTGGGCTGAAGGCGTGGTTGAGGCAGGAATTCTCTTCACCTGGTGTGGTGTGTAATTTATTTATTCTTCACTGACAGCAATGCAGAGCAGAATGATTTTGTGTAGGGACACCCAAAAAGAAAAGAAGAAAAAGTATATAGAAGAAGTTAACATTTTTCAAAAGTGCACAAAGAATCTTAGCAAGGAACCAAAAGAACATCCAAAGGTAATGGTGTGTTCCTGAATAAGTCGGAGGTTCGAGTTCCCAGTCAGAAATTCAATCTGGAATGTCCCCTCAACTCGGATTTGGGAAGTTGGAGCAGCCCCAACAACCCAGAGTTTGCAATCCAAGATGGTGGCACTGAACATATAAAGTACTTAAACTATAAACTTTTAATCTGTAATGACAATATTGTGTATTTTTGACTCATTAAATAAACCATACACAGAGCACTGATCAGGCTCTACACATGAAGGTGTTTTTAAAGCCCCAAAACACAAGTGGTATGTTTTATTGCTATTAATACCTGAAGGAGTCTGCCTTGCTAAGAACCAAGACAATCCTTTTTTTTTCCTCCCTTTTTTTGGAATGTGGAAACATCCGAGTTCAAAGGTATCTGGAACACGGCATAAGCTTTCGGTTGTTAGAAAGCTAGCCAGCTCTTCAGCCTCGCAATTCCACCATCTCTCCCACAGGAGCGTCAATGGACAGTGTAAAAGTAGCTACTGTGATATTTCCTTTTCATTGTCGTTATCTTGGTTTTAAAAAAAAAAATGACAATCATGTGACAAGGAGAGGTGGGTCTGACCCTGAAACCGCTTGTTCATTGGCTGACAACTTTTTAATGAGCCTGCCAAAGATAATCCTCCATTCTGAAACACAGTAAGTCCAAGATTAAATAAACAGAAGTCTTTATTCATATGGTCTGAAATGACTGACTGACCTAATAAACTCAGGAGGAAAGTCTTCACAGAGGTAAGTCATTCCCCACTTTTTTGCAACCACAGCTATACCTTCTGATAGATCCCATGTTTTTAGGTATTTTGGCATTGGCTTAATTTTTCCAATATGGATGTTACGGTGCCTAAGAAATTTGTTAGATTACCTGTCATATAAACAATCAGCACACTGGTTTTCTAAGAGAAGTTAGAAATTAATCAAGCACAATGTTCAATCACTTAAATTAAATATCAGTTTAATTTAATAATTTACTAACTAATAGTAAAGCAAATAACCAAAATTTGGCATCTTAATTAAAAAATAATGATATTGCACTGTACTATTTTCTACAGTATTGTAAGTTATGGAGCTCTCATTTAACCTTTTTTTTTTTTTAATAGTCCAAACACATTCTCTCTCACCACAATACATTTTGCACAGTGACTCACTCGTGATGCATAATGGCCTACACAGG